>NW_026909115.1:0-227676 GCF_033115175.1 Lepus europaeus
CGCGGACGGGCCCCTCTCGGCTTCCGTAGTCCATTTGCCCCGGAGCCTGCCAGACCCCTTGCCCCAGGGGCGGGCCTTGCTGAGTCCCCGAGCGCCTCCTGAGTTCCTGCCACCACCCTTGGGCCGGGATGTGGTGCCACCTTGTGCGTAGAAGCCCTGCACACAGGCAAGAAGCCCCTAGGCCCGCGGGCGCGCCCGACCCTGGAGCCCCCTGGCTGGCTGCAGCCACAGGGAACGGGGGTTCTGAGTTGGCAGCCCCCATTCCCGAAGCATCCACGGGCAGTTCCCCGAAGGGCTGACACCGGCTGCGCCTCAGCAGCCAGACAACCTCCCTCCCTCTGGTCGGGCACTGCAAGCCACACAGCCACTTGTGTCCCCTGTGTCCCTGGAGGCCGCAGCGCGTTTTGGGTTTTGGCGCGGACGGGCCCCTCTCGGCTTCCGTAGTCCATTTGCCCCGGAGCCTGCCAGACCCCTTGCCCCAGGGGCGGGCCCTGCTGAGTCCCCGAGCGCCTCCTGAGTTCCTGCCACCACCCTTGGGCCGGGATGTGGTGCCACCTTGTGCGTAGAAGCCCTGCACACAGGCAAGAAGCCCCCCAGGCCCGCGGGCGCGCCCGACCCTGGAGCCCCCTGGCTGGCTGCAGCCACAGGGAACGGGGGTTCTGAGTTGGCAGCCCCCATTCCCGAAGCATCCACGGGCAGTTCCCCGAAGGGCTGACACCGGCTGCGCCTCAGCAGCCAGACAACCTCCCTCCCTCTGGTCGGGCACTGCAAGCCACACAGCCACTTGTGTCCCCTGTGTCCCTGGAGGCCGCAGCGCGTTTTGGGTTTTGGCGCGGACGGGCCCCTCTCGGCTTCCGTAGTCCATTTGCCCGGAGCCTGCCAGACCCCTTGCCCCAGGGGCGGGCCCTGCTGAGTCCCCGAGCGCCTCCTGAGTTCCTGCCACCACCCTTGGGCCGGGATGTGGTGCCACCTTGTGCGTAGAAGCCCTGCACACAGGCAAGAAGCCCCTAGGCCCGCGGGCGCGCCCGACCCTGGAGCCCCCTGGCTGGCTGCAGCCACAGGGAACGGGGGTTCTGAGTTGGCAGCCCCCATTCCCGAAGCATCCACGGGCAGTTCCCCGAAGGGCTGACACCGGCTGCGCCTCAGCAGCCAGACAACCTCCCTCCCTCTGGTCGGGCACTGCAAGCCACACAGCCACTTGTGTCCCCTGTGTCCCTGGAGGCCGCAGCGCGTTTTGGGTTTTGGCGCGGACGGGCCCCTCTCGGCTTCCGTAGTCCATTTGCCCCGGAGCCTGCCAGACCCCTTGCCCCAGGGGCGGGCCCTGCTGAGTCCCCGAGCGCCTCCTGAGTTCCTGCCACCACCCTTGGGCCGGGATGTGGTGCCACCTTGTGCGTAGAAGCCCTGCACACAGGCAAGAAGCCCCCCAGGCCCGCGGGCGCGCCCGACCCTGGAGCCCCCTGGCTGGCTGCAGCCACAGGGAACGGGGGTTCTGAGTTGGCAGCCCCCATTCCCGAAGCATCCACGGGCAGTTCCCCGAAGGGCTGACACCGGCTGCACCTCAGCAGCCAGACAACCTCCCTCCCTCTGGTCGGGCACTGCAAGCCACACAGCCACTTGTGTCCCCTGTGTCCCTGGAGGCCGCAGCGCGTTTTGGGTTTTGGCGCGGACGGGCCCCTCTCGGTTTCCGTAGTCCTTTTGCCCGGAGCCTGCCAGACCCCTTGCCCCAGGGGCGGGCCCTGCTGAGTCCCCGAGCGCCTCCTGAGTTCCTGCCACCACCCTTGGGCCGGGATGTGGTGCCACCTTGTGCGTAGAAGCCCTGCACACAGGCAAGAAGCCCCTAGGCCCGCGGGCGCGCCCGACCCTGGAGCCCCCTGGCTGGCTGCAGCCACAGGGAACGGGGGTTCTGAGTTGGCAGCCCCCATTCCCGAAGCATCCACGGGCAGTTCCCCGAAGGGCTGACACCGGCTGCGCCTCAGCAGCCAGACAACCTCCCTCCCTCTGGTCGGGCACTGCAAGCCACACAGCCACTTGTGTCCCCTGTGTCCCTGGAGGCCGCAGCGCGTTTTGGGTTTTGGCGTGGACGGGCCCCTCTCGGCTTCCGTAGTCCATTTGCCCCGGAGCCTGCCAGACCCCTTGCCCCAGGGGCGGGCCCTGCTGAGTCCCCGAGCGCCTCCTGAGTTCCTGCCACCACTCTTGGGCCGGGATGAGGTGCCACCTTGTGCGTAGAAGCCCTGCACACAGGCAAGAAGCCCCCCAGGCCCGCGGGCGCGCCCGACCCTGGAGCCCCCTGGCTGGCTGCAGCCACAGGGAACGGGGGTTCTGAGTTGGCAGCCCCCATTCCCGAAGCATCCACGGGCAGTTCCCCGAAGGGCTGACACCGGCTGCGCCTCAGCAGCCAGACAACCTCCCTCCCTCTGGTCGGGCACTGCAAGCCACACAGCCACTTGTGTCCCCTGTGTCCCTGGAGGCCGCAGCGCGTTTTGGGTTTTGGCGCGGACGGGCCTCTCTCGGCTTCTGTAGTCCATTTGCCCCGGAGCCTGCCAGACCCCTTGCCCCAGGGGCAGGCCCTGCTGAGTCCCTGAGTGCCTCCTGAGTTCCTGCCACCACCCTTGGGCCGGGATGTGGTGCCACCTTGTGCGTAGAAGCCCTGCACACAGGCAAGAAGCCCCCCAGGCCCGCGGGCGCGCCCGACCCTGGAGCCCCCTGGCTGGCTGCAGCCACAGGGAACGGGGGTTCTGAGTTGGCAGCCCCCATTCCGAAGCATCCACGGGCAGTTCCCCGAAGGGCTGACACCGGCTGCGCCTCAGCAGCCAGACAACCTCCCTCCCTCTGGTCGGGCACTGCAAGCCACACAGCCACTTGTGTCCCCTGTGTCCCTGGAGGCCGCAGCGCGTTTTGGGTTTTGGCGCGGACGGGCCCCTCTCGGCTTCCGTAGTCCATTTGCCCCGGAGCCTGCCAGACCCCTTACCCAGGGGCGGGCCCTGCTGAGTCCCTGAGTGCCTCCTGAGTTCCTGCCACCACCCTTGGGCCGGGATGAGGTGCCACCTTGTGCGTAGAAGCCCTGCACACAGGCAAGAAGCCCCCCAGGCCCGCGGGCGCGCCTGACCCTGGAGCCCCCTGGCTGGCTGCAGCCACAGGGAACGGGGGTTCTGAGTTGGCAGCCCCCATTCCCGAAGCATCCACGGGCAGTTCCCCGAAGGGCTGACACCGGCTGCGCCTCAGCAGCCAGACAACCTCCCTCCCTCTGGTCGGGCACTGCAAGCCACACAGCCACTTGTGTCCCCTGTGTCCCTGAGGTCGCAGCGCGTTTTGGGTTTTGGCGCGGACGGGCCCCTCTCGGCTTCCGTAGTCCATTTGCCCCGGAGCCTGCCAGACCCCTTGCCCCAGGGGCGGGCCTTGCTGAGTCCCCGAGCGCCTCCTGAGTTCCTGCCACCACCCTTGGGCAGGGATGTGGTGCCACCTTGTGCGTAGAAGCCCTGCACACAGGCAAGAAGCCCCTAGGCCCGCGGGCGCGCCCGACCCTGGAGCCCCCTGGCTGGCTGCAGCCACAGGGAACGGGGGTTCTGAGTTGGCAGCCCCCATTCCCGAAGCATCCACGGGCAGTTCCCCGAAGGGCTGACACCGGCTGCGCCTCAGCAGCCAGACAACCTCCCTCCCTCTGGTCGGGCACTGCAAGCCACACAGCCACTTGTGTCCCCTGTGTCCCTGGAGGCCGCAGCGCGTTTTGGGTTTTGGCGCGGACGGGCCCCTCTCGGCTTCCGTAGTCCATTTGCCCCGGAGCCTGCCAGACCCCTTGCCCCAGGGGCGGGCCCTGCTGAGTCCCCGAGCGCCTCCTGAGTTCCTGCCACCACCCTTGGGCCGGGATGTGGTGCCACCTTGTGCGTAGAAGCCCTGCACACAGGCAAGAAGCCCCCCAGGCCCGCGGGCGCGCCCGACCCTGGAGCCCCCTGGCTGGCTGCAGCCACAGGGAACGGGGGTTCTGAGTTGGCAGCCCCCATTCCCGAAGCATCCACGGGCAGTTCCCCGAAGGGCTGACACCGGCTGCGCCTCAGCAGCCAGACAACCTCCCTCCCTCTGGTCGGGCACTGCAAGCCACACAGCCACTTGTGTCCCCTGTGTCCCTGGAGGCCGCAGCGCGTTTTGGGTTTTGGCGCGGACGGGCCCCTCTCGGCTTCCGTAGTCCATTTGCCCCGGAGCCTGCCAGACCCCTTGCCCCAGGGGCGGGCCCTGCTGAGTCCCCGAGCGCCTCCTGAGTTCCTGCCACCACCCTTGGGCCGGGATGTGGTGCCACCTTGTGCGTAGAAGCCCTGCACACAGGCAAGAAGCCCCTAGGCCCGCGGGCGCGCCCGAACCTGGAGCCCCCTGGCTGGCTGCAGCCACAGGGAACGGGGTTCTGAGTTGGCAGCCCCCATTCCCGAAGCATCCACGGGCAGTTCCCCGAAGGGCTGACACCGGCTGCGCCTCAGCAGCCAGACAACCTCCCTCCCTCTGGTCGGGCACTGCAAGCCACACAGCCACTTGTGTCCCCTGTGTCCCTGGAGGCCGCAGCGCGTTTTGGGTTTTGGCGCGGACGGGCCCCTCTCGGCTTCCGTAGTCCATTTGCCCCGGAGCCTGCCAGACCCCTTGCCCCAGGGGCGGGCCCTGCTGAGTCCCCGAGCGCCTCCTGAGTTCCTGCCACCACCCTTGGGCCGGGATGTGGTGCCACCTTGTGCGTAGAAGCCCTGCACACAGGCAAGAAGCCCCCCAGGCCCGCGGGCGTGCCCTAACCTGGAGCCCCCTGGCTGGCTGCAGCCACAGGGAACGGGGGTTCTGAGTTGGCAGCCCCCATTCCCGAAGCATCCACGGTAGTTCCCCGAAGGGCTGACACCGGCTGTGCCTCTGCAGCCAGACAACCTCCCTCCCTCTGGTCGGGCACTGCAAGCCACACAGCCACTTGTGTCCCCTGTGTCCCTGGAGGCCGCAGCGCGTTTTGGGTTTTGGCGCGGACGGGCCCCTCTCGGCTTCCGTAGTCCATTTGCCCCGGAGCCTGCCAGACCCCTTGCCCCAGGGGCGGGCCCTGCTGAGTCCCCGAGCGCCTCCTGAGTTCCTGCCACCACCCTTGGGCCGGGATGTGGTGCCACCTTGTGCGTAGAAGCCCTGCACACAGGCAAGAAGCCCCCCAGGCCCGCGGGCGCGCCCGACCCTGGAGCCCCCTGGCTGGCTGCAGCCACAGGGAACGGGGGTTCTGAGTTGGCAGCCCCCATTCCCGAAGCATCCACGGGCAGTTCCCCGAAGGGCTGACACCGGCTGCGCCTCAGCAGCCAGACAACCTCCCTCCCTCTGGTCGGGCACTGCAAGCCACACAGCCACTTGTGTCCCCTGTGTCCCTGGAGGCCGCAGCGCGTTTTGGGTTTTGGCGTGGACGGGCCCCTCTCGGCTTCCGTAGTCCATTTGCCCCGGAGCCTGCCAGACCCCTTGCCCCAGGGGCGGGCCCTGCTGAGTCCCCGAGCGCCTCCTGAGTTCCTGCCACCACCCTTGGGCCGGGATGTGGTGCCACCTTGTGCGTAGAAGCCCTGCACACAGGCAAGAAGCCCCTAGGCCCGCGGGCGCGCCCGACCCTGGAGCCCCCTGGCTGGCTGCAGCCACAGGGAACGGGGGTTCTGAGTTGGCAGCCCCCATTCCCGAAGCATCCACGGGCAGTTCCCCGAAGGGCTGACACCGGCTGCGCCTCAGCAGCCAGACAACCTCCCTCCCTCTGGTCGGGCACTGCAAGCCACACAGCCACTTGTGTCCCCTGTGTCCCTGGAGGCCGCAGCGCGTTTTGGGTTTTGGCGCGGACGGGCCCCTCTCGGCTTCCGTAGTCCATTTGCCCCGGAGCCTGCCAGACCCCTTGCCCCAGGGGCGGGCCCTGCTGAGTCCCCGAGCGCCTCCTGAGTTCCTGCCACCACCCTTGGGCCGGGATGTGGTGCCACCTTGTGCGTAGAAGCCCTGCACACAGGCAAGAAGCCCCCCAGGCCCGCGGGCGCGCCCGACCCTGGAGCCCCCTGGCTGGCTGCAGCCACAGGGAACGGGGGTTCTGAGTTGGCAGCCCCCATTCCCGAAGCATCCACGGGCAGTTCCCCGAAGGGCTGACACCGGCTGCACCTCAGCAGCCAGACAACCTCCCTCCCTCTGGTCGGGCACTGCAAGCCACACAGCCACTTGTGTCCCCTGTGTCCCTGGAGGCCGCAGCGCGTTTTGGGTTTTGGCGCGGACGGGCCCCTCTCGGTTTCCGTAGTCCTTTTGCCCCGGAGCCTGCCAGACCCCTTGCCCCAGGGGCGGGCCCTGCTGAGTCCCCGAGCGCCTCCTGAGTTCCTGCCACCACCCTTGGGCCGGGATGTGGTGCCACCTTGTGCGTAGAAGCCCTGCACACAGGCAAGAAGCCCCTAGGCCCGCGGGCGCGCCCGACCCTGGAGCCCCCTGGCTGGCTGCAGCCACAGGGAACGGGGGTTCTGAGTTGGCAGCCCCCATTCCCGAAGCATCCACGGGCAGTTCCCCGAAGGGCTGACACCGGCTGCGCCTCAGCAGCCAGACAACCTCCCTCCCTCTGGTCGGGCACTGCAAGCCACACAGCCACTTGTGTCCCCTGTGTCCCTGGAGGCCGCAGCGCGTTTTGGGTTTTGGCGCGGACGGGCCCCTCTCGGCTTCCGTAGTCCATTTGCCCCGGAGCCTGCCAGACCCCTTGCCCCAGGGGCGGGCCCTGCTGAGTCCCCGAGCGCCTCCTGAGTTCCTGCCACCACCCTTGGGCCGGGATGTGGTGCCACCTTGTGCGTAGAAGCCCTGCACACAGGCAAGAAGCCCCCCAGGCCCGCGGGCGCGCCCGACCCTGGAGCCCCCTGGCTGGCTGCAGCCACAGGGAACGGGGGTTCTGAGTTGGCAGCCCCCATTCCCGAAGCATCCACGGGCAGTTCCCCGAAGGGCTGACACCGGCTGCGCCTCAGCAGCCAGACAACCTCCCTCCCTCTGGTCGGGCACTGCAAGCCACACAGCCACTTGTGTCCCCTGTGTCCCTGGAGGCCGCAGCGCGTTTTGGGTTTTGGCGCGGACGGGCCCCTCTCGGCTTCCGTAGTCCATTTGCCCCGGAGCCTGCCAGACCCCTTGCCCCAGGGGCGGGCCCTGCTGAGTCCCCGAGCGCCTCCTGAGTTCCTGCCACCACCCTTGGGCCGGGATGTGGTGCCACCTTGTGCGTAGAAGCCCTGCACACAGGCAAGAAGCCCCCCAGGCCCGCGGGCGCGCCCGACCCTGGAGCCCCCTGGCTGGCTGCAGCCACAGGGAACGGGGGTTCTGAGTTGGCAGCCCCCATTCCCGAAGCATCCACGGGCAGTTCCCCGAAGGGCTGACACCGGCTGCGCCTCAGCAGCCAGACAACCTCCCTCCCTCTGGTCGGGCACTGCAAGCCACACAGCCACTTGTGTCCCCTGTGTCCCTGGAGGCCGCAGCGCGTTTTGGGTTTTGGCGCGGACGGGCCCCTCTCGGCTTCCGTAGTCCATTTGCCCCGGAGCCTGCCAGACCCCTTGCCCCAGGGGCGGGCCCTGCTGAGTCCCCGAGCGCCTCCTGAGTTCCTGCCACCACCCTTGGGCCGGGATGTGGTGCCACCTTGTGCGTAGAAGCCCTGCACACAGGCAAGAAGCCCCTAGGCCCGCGGGCGCGCCCGAACCTGGAGCCCCCTGGCTGGCTGCAGCCACAGGGAACGGGGGTTCTGAGTTGGCAGCCCCCATTCCCGAAGCATCCACGGGCAGTTCCCCGAAGGGCTGACACCGGCTGCGCCTCAGCAGCCAGACAACCTCCCTCCCTCTGGTCGGGCACTGCAAGCCACACAGCCACTTGTGTCCCCTGTGTCCCTGGAGGCCGCAGCGCGTTTTGGGTTTTGGCGCGGACGGGCCCCTCTCGGCTTCCGTAGTCCATTTGCCCCGGAGCCTGCCAGACCCCTTGCCCCAGGGGCGGGCCCTGCTGAGTCCCCGAGCGCCTCCTGAGTTCCTGCCACCACCCTTGGGCCGGGATGTGGTGCCACCTTGTGCGTAGAAGCCCTGCACACAGGCAAGAAGCCCCCCAGGCCCGCGGGCGTGCCCTAACCTGGAGCCCCCTGGCTGGCTGCAGCCACAGGGAACGGGGGTTCTGAGTTGGCAGCCCCCATTCCCGAAGCATCCACGGGTAGTTCCCCGAAGGGCTGACACCGGCTGTGCCTCTGCAGCCAGACAACCTCCCTCCCTCTGGTCGGGCACTGCAAGCCACACAGCCACTTGTGTCCCCTGTGTCCCTGGAGGCCGCAGCGCGTTTTGGGTTTTGGCGCGGACGGGCCCCTCTCGGCTTCCGTAGTCCATTTGCCCCCTGAGCCTGCCAGACCCCTGGCCCCAGGGGCGGGCCCTGCTGAGTCCCCGAGTGCCTCCTGAGTTCCTGCCACCACCCTTGTGCCGGGATGTGGTGCCACCTTGTGCGTAGAAGCCCTGCACAGAGGTAAGAAGCCCCTAGGCCCGCGGGCGCGCCTGACCCTGGAGCCCCCTGGCTGGCTGCAGCCACAGGGAACGGGGGTTCTGAGTTGGCAGCCCCCATTCCCGAAGCATCCACGGGCAGTTCCCCGAAGGGCTGACACCGGCTGCGCCTCAGCAGCCAGACAACCTCCCTCCCTCTGGTCGGGCACTTCAAGCCACACAGCCACTTGTGTCCCCTTTCTCCCTGGAGGCCGCAGCGCGTTTTGTGTTTTGGCGCGGACGGGCCCCTCTCATCTTCCGTAGTCCATTTTCCCCGGAGCCTGCCAGACCCCTCGCCCCAGAGGCGGGCCCTGCTGAGTCCCCGAGCGCCTCCTGAGTTCCTGCCACCACCCTTGGGCCGGGATGAGGTGCCACCTTGTGCGTAGAAGCCCTGCACACAGGCAAGAAGCCCCCCAGGCCCGCGGGCGCGCCCGACCCTGGAGCCCCCTGGCTGGCTGCAGCCACAGGGAACGGGGGTTCTGAGTTGGCAGCCCCCATTCCCGAAGCATCCACGGGCAGTTCCCCGAAGGGCTGACACCGGCTGCGCCTCAGCAGCCAGACAACCTCCCTCCCTCTGGTCGGGCACTGCAAGCCACACAGCCACTTGTGTCCCCTGTGTCCCTGGAGGCCGCAGCGCGTTTTGGGTTTTGGCGCGGACGGGCCCCTCTCGGCTTCCGTAGTCCATTTGCCCCGGAGCCTGCCAGACCCCTTGCCCCAGGGGCGGGCCCTGCTGAGTCCCCGAGCGCCTCCTGAGTTCCTGCCACCACCCTTGGGCCGGGATGTGGTGCCACCTTGTGCGTAGAAGCCCTGCACACAGGCAAGAAGCCCCCCAGGCCCGCGGGCGCGCCCGACCCTGGAGCCCCCTGGCTGGCTGCAGCCACAGGGAACGGGGGTTCTGAGTTGGCAGCCCCCATTCCCGAAGCATCCACGGGCAGTTCCCCGAAGGGCTGACACCGGCTGCGCCTCAGCAGCCAGACAACCTCCCTCCCTCTGGTCGGGCACTGCAAGCCACACAGCCACTTGTGTCCCCTGTGTCCCTGGAGGCCGCAGCGCGTTTTGGGTTTTGGCGCGGACGGGCCCCTCTCGGTTTCCGTAGTCCTTTTGCCCCGGAGCCTGCCAGACCCCTTGCCCCAGGGGCGGGCCCTGCTGAGTCCCCGAGCGCCTCCTGAGTTCCTGCCACCACCCTTGGGCCGGGATGTGGTGCCACCTTGTGCGTAGAAGCCCTGCACACAGGCAAGAAGCCCCTAGGCCCGCGGGCGCGCCCGACCCTGGAGCCCCCTGGCTGGCTGCAGCCACAGGGAACGGGGGTTCTGAGTTGGCAGCCCCCATTCCCGAAGCATCCACGGGCAGTTCCCCGAAGGGCTGACACCGGCTGCGCCTCAGCAGCCAGACAACCTCCCTCCCTCTGGTCGGGCACTGCAAGCCACACAGCCACTTGTGTCCCCTGTGTCCCTGGAGGCCGCAGCGCGTTTTGGGTTTTGGCGCGGACGGGCCCCTCTCGGCTTCCGTAGTCCATTTGCCCCGGAGCCTGCCAGACCCCTTGCCCCAGGGGCGGGCCCTGCTGAGTCCCTGAGTGCCTCCTGAGTTCCTGCCACCACCCTTGGGCCGGGATGAGGTGCCACCTTGTGCGTAGAAGCCCTGCACACAGGCAAGAAGCCCCCGAGGCCCGCGGGCGCGCCCGACCCTGGAGCCCCCTGGCTGGCTGCAGCCACAGGGAACGGGGGTTCTGAGTTGGCAGCCCCCATTCCCGAAGCATCCACGGGCAGTTCCCCGAAGGGCTGACACCGGCTGCGCCTCAGCAGCCAGACAACCTCCCTCCCTCTGGTCGGGCACTGCAAGCCACACAGCCACTTGTGTCCCCTGTGTCCCTGGAGGCCGCAGCGCGTTTTGGGTTTTGGCGCGGACGGGCCCCTCTCGGCTTCCGTAGTCCATTTGCCCCGGAGCCTGCCAGACCCTTGCCCCAGGGGCGGGCCCTGCTGAGTCCCCGAGCGCCTCCTGAGTTCCTGCCACCACCCTTGGGCCGGGATGTGGTGCCACCTTGTGCGTAGAAGCCCTGCACACAGGCAAGAAGCCCCTAGGCCCGCGGGCGCGCCCGACCCTGGAGCCCCCTGGCTGGCTGCAGCCACAGGGAACGGGGGTTCTGAGTTGGCAGCCCCCATTCCCGAAGCATCCACGGGCAGTTCCCCGAAGGGCTGACACCGGCTGCGCCTCAGCAGCCAGACAACCTCCCTCCCTCTGGTCGGGCACTGCAAGCCACACAGCCACTTGTGTCCCCTGTGTCCCTGGAGGCCGCAGCGCGTTTTGGGTTTTGGCGCGGACGGGCCCCTCTCGGCTTCCGTAGTCCATTTGCCCCGGAGCCTGCCAGACCCCTTGCCCCAGGGGCGGGCCCTGCTGAGTCCCCGAGCGCCTCCTGAGTTCCTGCCACCACCCTTGGGCCGGGATGTGGTGCCACCTTGTGCGTAGAAGCCCTGCACACAGGCAAGAAGCCCCCCAGGCCCGCGGGCGTGCCATAACCTGGAGCCCCCTGGCTGGCTGCAGCCACAGGGAACGGGGGTTCTGAGTTGGCAGCCCCCATTCCCGAAGCATCCACGGGTAGTTCCCCGAAGGGCTGACACCGGCTGTGCCTCTGCAGCCAGACAACCTCCCTCCCTCTGGTCGGGCACTGCAAGCCACACAGCCACTTGTGTCCCCTGTGTCCCTGGAGGCCGCAGCGCGTTTTGGGTTTTGGCGCGGACGGGCCCCTCTCGGCTTCCGTAGTCCATTTGCCCCCTGAGCCTGCCAGACCCCTGGCCCCAGGGGCGGGCCCTGCTGAGTCCCCGAGTGCCTCCTGAGTTCCTGCCACCACCCTTGTGCCGGGATGTGGTGCCACCTTGTGCGTAGAAGCCCTGCACAGAGGTAAGAAGCCCCTAGGCCCGCGGGCGCGCCTGAACCTGGAGCCCCCTGGCTGGCTGCAGCCACAGGAAACGGGGGTTCTGAGTTGGCAGCCCCCATTCCCGAAGCATCCACGGGCAGTTCCCCGAAGGGCTGACACCGGCTGCGCCTCAGCAGCCAGACAACCTCCCTCCCTCTGGTCGGGCACTGCAAGCCACACAGCCACTTGTGTCCCCTTTCTCCCTGGAGGCCGCAGCGCGTTTTGTGTTTTGGCGCGGACGGGCCCCTCTCATCTTCCGTAGTCCATTTTCCCCGGAGCCTGCCAGACCCCTGGCCCCAGAGGCGGGCCCTGCTGAGTCGCCGAGCGCCTCCTGAGTTCCTGCCACCACCCTTGGGCCGGGATGAGGTGCCACCTTGTGCGTAGAAGCCCTGCACACAGGCAAGAAGCCCCCCAGGCCCGCGGGCGCGCCCGACCCTGGAGCCCCCTGGCTGGCTGCAGCCACAGGGAACGGGGGTTCTGAGTTGGCAGCCCCCATTCCCGAAGCATCCACGGGCAGTTCCCCGAAGGGCTGACACCGGCTGCGCCTCAGCAGCCGGACAACCTCCCTCCCTCTGGTCGGGCACTGCAAGCCACACAGCCACTTGTGTCCCCTGTGTCCCTGGAGGCCGCAGCGCGTTTTGGGTTTTGGCGCGGACTGGCCGCTCTTGGTTTCCGTAGTCCATTTGCACCCGGAGCCTGCCAGACCCCTGGCCCCATGGGCGGGCCCTGCTGAGTCCCCAAGCGCCTCCTGGGTTCCTACCACCACCCTTGGGCCGGGATGAGGTGCCACCTTGTGCGTAGAAGCCCTGCACACAGGCAAGAAGCCCCCAAGGCCCGCGGGCGCGCCCGACCCTGGAGCCCCCTGGCTGGCTGCAGCCACAGGGAACGGGGGTTCTGAGTTGGCAGCCCCCATTCCCGAAGCATCCACGGGCAGTTCCCCGAAGGGCTGACACCGGCTGCGCCTCAGCAGCCAGACAACCTCCCTCCCTCTGGTCGAGCACTGCAAGCCACACAGCCACTTGTGTCCCCTGTGTCCCTGGAGGCCGCAGCGCGTTTTGGGTTTTGGCGCGGACGGGCCCCTCTCGGCTTCCGTAGTCCATTTGCCCTGGAGCCTGCCAGACCCCTGGCCCCAGGGGCGGGCCCTGCTGTGTCCGCGAGCGCCTCCTGGGTTCCTGCCACCACCCTTGGGCCGGGATGAGGTGCCACCTTGTGCGTAGAAGCCCTGCACACAGGCAAGAAGCCCCCCAGGCCCGCGGGCGCGCCCGACCCTGGAGCCCCCTGGCTGGCTGCAGCCACAGGGAACGGGGGTTCTGAGTTGGCAGCCCCCATTCCCGAAGCATCCACGGGCAGCTCCCCGAAGGGCTGACACCGGCTGTGCCTCTGCAGCCAGACAACCTCCCTCCCTCTGGTCGGGCACTGCAAGCCACACAGCCACTTGTGTCCCCTGTGTCCCTGGAGGCCGCAGCGCGTTTTGGGTTTTGGCGCGGACGGGCCCCTCTCGGCTTCCGTAGTCCATTTGCCCCCTGAGCCTGCCAGACCCCTGGCCCCAGGGGCGGGCCCTGCTGAGTCCCCGAGCGCCTCCTGGTTCCTGCCACCACCCTTGGGCCGGGATGAGGTGCCACCTTGTGCGTAGAAGCCCTGCACACAGGCAAGAAGCCCCTAGGCCCGCGGGCGCGCCCGACCCTGGAGCCCCCTGGCTGGCTGCAGCCACAGGGAACGGGGGTTCTGAGTTGGCAGCCCCCATTCCCGAAGCATCCACGGGCAGTTCCCCGAAGGGCTGACACCGGCTGCGCCTCAGCAGCCAGACAACCTCCCTCCCTCTGGTCGGGCACTGCAAGCCACACAGACACTTGTGTCCCCTTTGTCCCTGGAGGCCGCAGCGCGTTTGGGTTTTGGCGCGGACGGGCCCCTCTCGGCTTCCGTAGTCCATTTGCCCCGGAGCCTGCCAGACCCCTGGCCCCAGAGGTGGGCCCTGCTGAGTCCCCGAGCGCCTCCTGAGTTCCTGCCACCACCCTTGGGCCGGGATGAGGTGCCACCTTGTGCGTAGAAGCCCTGCACACAGGCAAGAAGCCCCCCAGGCCCGCGGGCGCGCCCGACCCTGGAGCCCCCTGATGGCTGCAGCCACAGGGAACGGGGGTTCTGAGTTGGCAGCCCCCATTCCCGAAGCATCCACGGGCAGTTCCCCGAAGGGCTGACACCGGCTGCGCCTCAGCAGCCAGACAACCTCCCTCCCTCTGGTCGGGCACTGCAAGTGTCCCCTGTGTCCCTGGAGGCCGCAGCGCGTTTTGGGTTTTGGCGCGGACGGGCCCCTCTCGGCTTCCGTAGTCCATTTGCCCCGGAGCCTGCCAGACCCCTGGCCCCAGGGGCGGGCCCTGCTGAGTCCCCGAGCGCCTCCTGGGTTCCTGCCACCACCCTTGAGCCTGGATGAGGTGCCACCTTGTGCGTAGAAGCCCTGCACACAGGCAAGAAGCCCCCCAGGCCCGCGGGCGCGCCCGACCCTGGAGCCCCCTGGCTGGCTGCAGCCACAGGGAACGGGGGTTCTGAGTTGGCAGCCCCCATTCCCGAAGCATCCACGGGCAGTTCCCCGAAGGGCTGACACTGGCTGCGCCTCAGCAGCCAGACAACCTCCCTCCCTCTGGTCGGGCACTGCAAGCCACACAGCCACTTGTGTCCCCTGTGTCCCTGGAGGCCGCAGCGCGTTTTGGGTTTTGGCGCGGACGGGCCCCCTCTCGGCTTCCGTAGTCCATTTGCCCCCGGAGCCTGCCAGACCCCTGGCCCCAGGGGCGGGCCCTGCTGAGTCCCTGAGCGCCTCCTGGGTTCCTGCCACCACCCTTGGGCCGGGATGAGGTGCCACCTTGTGCGTAGAAGCCCTGCACACAGGCAAGAAGCCCCCCAGGCCCGCGGGCGCGCCCGACCCTGGAGCCCCCTGGCTGGCTGCAGCCACAGGGAATGGGGGTTCTGAGTTGGCAGCCCCCATTCCCGAAGCATCCACGGGCAGTTCCCCGAAGGGCTGACACCGGCTGCGCCTCAGCAGCCAAACAACCTCCCTCCCTCTGGTCGGGCACTGCAAGCCACACAGCCACTTGTGTCCCCTGTGTCCCTGGAGGCCGCAGCGCGTTTTGGGTTTTGGCGCGGACGGGCCCCTCTCGGCTTCCGTAGTCCATTTGCCCCGGAGCCTGCCAGACCCCTGGCCCCAGGGGCGGGCCCTGCTGAGTCCCCGAGCGCCTCCTGGGTTCCTGCCACCACCCTTGGGCCGGGATGAGGTGCCACCTTGTGCGTAGAAGCCCTGCACACAGACAAGAAGCCCCCCAGGCCCGCGGGCGCGCCCGACCCTGGAGCCCCCTGGCTGGCTGCAGCCACAGGGAACGGGGGTTCTGAGTTGGCAGCCCCCATTCCCGAAGCATCCACGGGCAGTTCCCCGAAGGGCTGACACCGGCTGCGCCTCAGCAGCCAGACAACCTCCCTCCCTCTGGTCGGGCACTGCAAGCCACACAGCCACTTGTGTCCCCTGTGTCCCTGGAGGCCGCAGCGCGTTTTGGGTTTTGGCGCGGACGGGCCCCTCTCGGCTTCCGTAGTCCATTTGCCCCCGGAGCCTGCCAGACCCCTGGCCCCAGGGGCGGGCCCTGCTGAGTCCCCGAGCGCCTCCTGGGTTCCTGCCACCACCCTTGGGCCGGGATGAGGTGCCACCTTGTGCGTAGAAGCCCTGCACACAGGCAAGAAGCCCCCCAGGCCCGCGGGCGCGCCCGATCCTGGAGCCCCCTGGCTGGCTGCAGCCACAGGGAACGGGGGTTCTGAATTGGCAGCCCCCATTCCCGAAGCATCCACGGGCAGTTCCCCGAAGGGCTGACACCGGCTGCGCCTCAGCAGCCAGACAACCTCCCTCCCTCTGCTCGGGCACTGCAAGCCACACAGCCACTTGTGTCCCCTGTGTCCCTGGAGGCCGCAGCGCGTTTTGGGTTTTGGCGCGGACGGGCCCCTCTCGGCTTCCGTAGTCCATTTGCCCCCGGAGCCTGCCAGACCCCTGGCCCCAGGGGCGGGCCCTGCTGAGTCCCTGAGCGCCTCCTGGGTTCCTGCCACCACCCTTGGGCCGGCATGAGGTGTCACCTTGTGCGTAGAAGCCCTGCACACAGACAAGAAGCCCCCCAGGCCCGCGGGCGCGCCCGACCCTGGAGCCCCCTGGCTGGCTGCAGCCACAGGGAACGGGGGTTCTGAGTTGGCAGCCCCCATTCCCGAAGCATCCACGGGCAGTTCCCCGAAGGGCTGACACCGGCTGCGCCTCAGCAGCCAGACAACCTCCCTCCCCTCTGGTCGGGCACTGCAAGCCACACAGCCACTTGTGTCCCCTGTGTCCCTGGAGGCCGCAGCGCGTTTTGGGTTTTGGCGCGGACGGGCCCCTCTCGGCTTCCGTAGTCCATTTGCCCCCGGAGCCTGCCAGACCCCTGGCCCCAGAGGCGGGCCCTGCTGAGTCCCCGATCGCCTCCTGGGTTCCTGCCACCACCCTTGGGCCGGGATGAGGTGCCACCTTGTGCGTAGAAGCCCTACACACAGGCAAGAAGCCCCCCAGGCCCGCGGGCGCGCCCGACCCTGGAGCCCCCTGGCTGGCTGCAGCCACAGGGAACGGGGGTTCTGAGTTGGCAGCCCCCATTCCCGAAGCATCCACGGGCAGTTCCCCGAAGGGCTGACACCGGCTGCGCCTCAGCAGCCAGACAACCTCCCTCCCTCTGGTCGGGCACTGCAAGCCACACAGCCACTTGTGTCCCCTGTGTCCCTGGAGGCCGCAGCGCGTTTTGGGTTTTGGCGCGGACGGGCCCCTCTCGGCTTCCGTAGTCCATTTGCCCCCGGAGCCTGCCAGACCCCTGGCCCCAGGGGCGGGCCTTACTGAGTCCCGGAGCGCCTCCTGGGTTCCTGCCACCACCCTTGGGCCGGGATGAGGTGCCACCTTGTGCGTAGAAGCCCTGCACACAGGCAAGAAGCCCCCCAGGCCCGCGGGCGCGCCCGATCCTGGAGCCCCTTGGCTGGCTGCAGCCACAGGGAACGGGGGTTCTGAATTGGCAGCCCCCATTCCCGAAGCATCCACGGGCAGTTCCCCGAAGGGCTGACACCGGCTGCGCCTCAGCAGCCAGACAACCTCCCTCCCTCTGGTCGGGCACTGCAAGCCACACAGCCACTTGTGTCCCCTGTGTCCCTGGAGGCCGCAGCGCGTTTTGGGTTTTGGCGTGGACGGGCCCCTCTCGGCTTCCGTAGTCCATTTGCCCCGGAGCCTGCCAGACCCCTGGCCGCAGGGGCGGGCCCTGCTGAGTCCCCGAGCGCCTCCTGGGTTCCTGCCACCACCCTTGAGCCTGGATGAGGTGCCACCTTGTGCGTAGAAGCCCTGCACACAGGCAAGAAGCCCCCCAGGCCCGCGGGCGCGCCCGACCCTGGAGCCCCCTGGCTGGCTGCAGCCACAGGGAACGGGGGTTCTGAGTTGGCAGCCCCCATTCCCGAAGCATCCACGGGCAGTTCCCCGAAGGGGCTGACACCGGCTGCGCCTCAGCAGCCAGACAACCTCCCTCCCTCTGGTCGGGCACTGCAAGCCACACAGCCACTTGTGTCCCCTGTGTCCCTGGAGGCCGCAGCGCGTTTTGGGTTTTGGCGCGGACGGGCCCCTCTCGGCTTCCGTAGTCCATTTGCCCCGGAGCCTGCCAGACCCCTGGCCCCAGGGGCGGGCCCTGCTGAGTCCCCGAGCGCCTCCTGGGTTCCTGCCACCACCCTTGGGCCGGGATGAGGTGCCACCTTGTGCGTAGAAGCCCTGCACACAGGCAAGAAGCCCCCCAGGCCCGCGGGCGCGCCCGACCCTGGAGCCCCCTGGCTGGCTGCAGCCACAGGGAACGGGGGTTCTGAGTTGGCAGCCCCCATTCCCGAAGCATCCACGGGCAGTTCCCGAAGGGCTGACACCGGCTGCGCCTCAGCAGCCAGACAACCTCCCTCCCTCTGGTCGGGCACTGCAAGCCACACAGCCACTTGTGTCCCCTGTGTCCCTGGAGGCCGCAGCGCGTTTTGGGTTTTGGCGCGGACGGGCCCCTCTCGGCTTCCGTAGTCCATTTGCCCCCGGAGCCTGCCAGACCCCTGGCCCCAGGGGCGGGCCCTGCTGAGTCCCCGAGCGCCTCCTGGGTTCCTGCCACCACCCTTGGGCCGGGATGAGGTGCCACCTTGTGCGTAGAAGCCCTGCACACAGGCAAGAAGCCCCCCAGGCCCGCGGGCGCGCCCGATCCTGGAGCCCCCTGGCTGGCTGCAGCCACAGGGAACGGGGGTTCTGAATTGGCAGCCCCCATTCCCGAAGCATCCACGGGCAGTTCCCCGAAGGGCTGACACCGGCTGCGCCTCAGCAGCCAGACAACCTCCCTCCCTCTGGTCGGGCACTGCAAGCCACACAGCCACTTGTGTCCCCTGTGTCCCTGGAGGCCGCAGCGCGTTTTGGGTTTTGGCGCGGACGGGCCCCTCTCGGCTTCCGTAGTCCATTTGCCCCGGAGCCTGCCAGACCCCTGGCCCCAGGGGCGGGCCCTGCTGAGTCCCTGAGCGCCTCCTGGGTTCCTGCCACCACCCTTGGGCCGGCATGAGGTGTCACCTTGTGCGTAGAAGCCCTGCACACAGACAAGAAGCCCCCCAGGCCCGCGGGCGCGCCCGACCCTGGAGCCCCCTGGCTGGCTGCAGCCACAGGGAACGGGGGTTCTGAGTTGGCAGCCCCCATTCCCGAAGCATCCACGGGCAGTTCCCCGAAGGGCTGACACCGGCTGCGCCTCAGCAGCCAGACAACCTCCCTCCCTCTGGTCGGGCACTGCAAGCCACACAGCCACTTGTGTCCCCTGTGTCCCTGGAGGCCGCAGCGCGTTTTGGGTTTTGGGCGCGGGACGGGCCCCCTCTCGGCTTCCGTAGTCCATTTGCCCCGGAGCCTGCCAGACCCCTGGCCCCAGGGGCGGGCCCTGCTGAGTCCCCGAGCGCCTCCTGGGTTCCTGCCACCACCCTTGAGCCTGGATGAGGTGCCACCTTGTGCGTAGAAGCCCTGCACACAGGCAAGAAGCCCCCCAGGCCCGCGGGCGCGCCCGACCCTGGAGCCCCCTGGCTGGCTGCAGCCACAGGGAACGGGGGTTCTGAGTTGGCAGCCCCCATTCCCGAAGCATCCACGGGCAGTTCCCCGAAGGGCTGACACTGGCTGCGCCTCAGCAGCCAGACAACCTCCCTCCCTCTGGTCGGGCACTGCAAGCCACACAGCCACTTGTGTCCCCTGTGTCCCTGGAGGCCGCAGCGCGTTTTGGGTTTTGGCGCGGACGGGCCCCTCTCGGCTTCCGTAGTCCATTTGCCCCCGGAGCCTGCCAGACCCCTGGCCCCAGGGGCGGGCCCTGCTGAGTCCCTGAGCGCCTCCTGGGTTCCTGCCACCACCCTTGGGCCGGGATGAGGTGCCACCTTGTGCGTAGAAGCCCTGCACACAGGCAAGAAGCCCCCCAGGCCCGCGGGCGCGCCCGACCCTGGAGCCCCCTGGCTGGCTGCAGCCACAGGGAATGGGGGTTCTGAGTTGGCAGCCCCCATTCCCGAAGCATCCACGGGCAGTTCCCCGAAGGGCTGACACCGGCTGCGCCTCAGCAGCCAAACAACCTCCCTCCCTCTGGTCGGGCACTGCAAGCCACACAGCCACTTGTGTCCCCTGTGTCCCTGGAGGCCGCAGCGCGTTTTGGGTTTTGGCGCGGACGGGCCCCTCTCGGCTTCCGTAGTCCATTTGCCCCGGAGCCTGCCAGACCCCTGGCCCCAGGGGCGGGCCCTGCTGAGTCCCCGAGCGCCTCCTGGGTTCCTGCCACCACCCTTGGGCCGGGATGAGGTGCCACCTTGTGCGTAGAAGCCCTGCACACAGACAAGAAGCCCCCCAGGCCCGCGGGCGCGCCCGACCCTGGAGCCCCCTGGCTGGCTGCAGCCACAGGGAACGGGGGTTCTGAGTTGGCAGCCCCCATTCCCGAAGCATCCACGGGCAGTTCCCCGAAGGGCTGACACCGGCTGCGCCTCAGCAGCCAGACAACCTCCCTCCCTCTGGTCGGGCACTGCAAGCCACACAGCCACTTGTGTCCCCTGTGTCCCTGGAGGCCGCAGCGCGTTTTGGGTTTTGGCGCGGACGGGCCCCTCTCGGCTTCCGTAGTCCATTTGCCCCCGGAGCCTGCCAGACCCCTGGCCCCAGGGGCGGGCCCTGCTGAGTCCCCGAGCGCCTCCTGGGTTCCTGCCACCACCCTTGGGCCGGGATGAGGTGCCACCTTGTGCGTAGAAGCCCTGCACACAGGCAAGAAGCCCCCCAGGCCCGCGGGCGCGCCCGATCCTGGAGCCCCCTGGCTGGCTGCAGCCACAGGGAACGGGGGTTCTGAATTGGCAGCCCCCATTCCCGAAGCATCCACGGGCAGTTCCCCGAAGGGCTGACACCGGCTGCGCCTCAGCAGCCAGACAACCTCCCTCCCTCTGCTCGGGCACTGCAAGCCACACAGCCACTTGTGTCCCCTGTGTCCCTGGAGGCCGCAGCGCGTTTTGGGTTTTGGCGCGGACGGGCCCCTCTCGGCTTCCGTAGTCCATTTGCCCCCGGAGCCTGCCAGACCCCTGGCCCCAGGGGCGGGCCCTGCTGAGTCCCTGAGCGCCTCCTGGGTTCCTGCCACCACCCTTGGGCCGGCATGAGGTGTCACCTTGTGCGTAGAAGCCCTGCACACAGACAAGAAGCCCCCCAGGCCCGCGGGCGCGCCCGACCCTGGAGCCCCCTGGCTGGCTGCAGCCACAGGGAACGGGGGTTCTGAGTTGGCAGCCCCCATTCCCGAAGCATCCACGGGCAGTTCCCCGAAGGGCTGACACCGGCTGCGCCTCAGCAGCCAGACAACCTCCCTCCCTCTGGTCGGGCACTGCAAGCCACACAGCCACTTGTGTCCCCTGTGTCCCTGGAGGCCGCAGCGCGTTTTGGGTTTTGGCGCGGACGGGCCCCTCTCGGCTTCCGTAGTCCATTTGCCCCCGGAGCCTGCCAGACCCCTGGCCCCAGAGGCGGGCCCTGCTGAGTCCCCGATCGCCTCCTGGGTTCCTGCCACCACCCTTGGGCCGGGATGAGGTGCCACCTTGTGCGTAGAAGCCCTACACACAGGCAAGAAGCCCCCCAGGCCCGCGGGCGCGCCCGACCCTGGAGCCCCCTGGCTGGCTGCAGCCACAGGGAACGGGGGTTCTGAGTTGGCAGCCCCCATTCCCGAAGCATCCACGGGCAGTTCCCCGAAGGGCTGACACCGGCTGCGCCTCAGCAGCCAGACAACCTCCCTCCCTCTGGTCGGGCACTGCAAGCCACACAGCCACTTGTGTCCCCTGTGTCCCTGGAGGCCGCAGCGCGTTTTGGGTTTTGGCGCGGACGGGCCCCTCTCGGCTTCCGTAGTCCATTTGCTCCGGAGCCTGCCAGACCCCTGGCCCCAGGGGCGGGCCCTGCTGAGTCCCCGAGCGCCTCCTGGGTTCCTGCCACCACCCTTGGGCCGGGATGAGGTGCCACCTTGTGCGTAGAAGCCCTGCACACAGGCAAGAAGCCCCCCAGGCCCGCGGGCGCGCCCGACCCTGGAGCCCCCTGGCTGCCTGCAGCCACAGGGAACGGGGGTTCTGAGTTGGCAGCCCCCATTCCCGAAGCATCCACGGGCAGTTCCCCGAAGGGCTGACACCGGCTGCGCCTCAGCAGCCAGACAACCTCCCTCCCTCTGGTCGGGCACTGCAAGCCACACAGCCACTTGTGTCCCCTGTGTCCCTGGAGGCCGCAGCGCGTTTTGGGTTTTGGCGCGGACGGGCCCCTCTCGGCTTCCGTAGTCCATTTGCCCCCGGAGCCTGCCAGACCCCTGGCCCCAGGGGCGGGCCTTACTGAGTCCCGGAGCGCCTCCTGGGTTCCTGCCACCACCCTTGGGCCGGGATGAGGTGCCACCTTGTGCGTAGAAGCCCTGCACACAGGCAAGAAGCCCCCCAGGCCCGCGGGCGCGCCCGATCCTGGAGCCCCTTGGCTGGCTGCAGCCACAGGGAACGGGGGTTCTGAATTGGCAGCCCCCATTCCCGAAGCATCCACGGGCAGTTCCCCGAAGGGCTGACACCGGCTGCGCCTCAGCAGCCAGACAACCTCCCTCCCTCTGGTCGGGCACTGCAAGCCACACAGCCACTTGTGTCCCCTGTGTCCCTGGAGGCCGCAGCGCGTTTTGGGTTTTGGCGTGGACGGGCCCCTCTCGGCTTCCGTAGTCCATTTGCCCCGGAGCCTGCCAGACCCCTGGCCGCAGGGGCGGGCCCTGCTGAGTCCCCGAGCGCCTCCTGGGTTCCTGCCACCACCCTTGAGCCTGGATGAGGTGCCACCTTGTGCGTAGAAGCCCTGCACACAGGCAAGAAGCCCCCCAGGCCCGCGGGCGCGCCCGACCCTGGAGCCCCCTGGCTGGCTGCAGCCACAGGGAACGGGGGTTCTGAGTTGGCAGCCCCCATTCCCGAAGAATCCACGGGCAGTTCCCCGAAGGGCTGACACCGGCTGCGCCTCAGCAGCCAGACAACCTCCCTCCCTCTGGTCGGGCACTGCAAGCCACACAGCCACTTGTGTCCCCTGTGTCCCTGGAGGCCGCAGCGCGTTTTGGGTTTTGGCGCGGACGGGCCCCTCTCGGCTTCCGTAGTCCATTTGCCCCGGAGCCTGCCAGACCCCTGGCCCCAGGGGCGGGCCCTGCTGAGTCCCCGAGCGCCTCCTGGGTTCCTGCCACCACCCTTGGGCCGGGATGAGGTGCCACCTTGTGCGTAGAAGCCCTGCACACAGGCAAGAAGCCCCCCAGGCCCGCGGGCGCGCCCGACCCTGGAGCCCCCTGGCTGGCTGCAGCCACAGGGAACGGGGGTTCTGAGTTGGCAGCCCCCATTCCCGAAGCATCCACGGGCAGTTCCCCGAAGGGCTGACACCGGCTGCGCCTCAGCAGCCAGACAACCTCCCTCCCTCTGGTCGGGCACTGCAAGCCACACAGCCACTTGTGTCCCCTGTGTCCCTGGAGGCCGCAGCGCGTTTTGGGTTTTGGCGCGGACGGGCCCCTCTCGGCTTCCGTAGTCCATTTGCCCCCGGAGCCTGCCAGACCCCTGGCCCCAGGGGCGGGCCCTGCTGAGTCCCCGAGCGCCTCCTGGGTTCCTGCCACCACCCTTGGGCCGGGATGAGGTGCCACCTTGTGCGTAGAAGCCCTGCACACAGGCAAGAAGCCCCCCAGGCCCGCGGGCGCGCCCGATCCTGGAGCCCCCTGGCTGGCTGCAGCCACAGGGAACGGGGGTTCTGAATTGGCAGCCCCCATTCCCGAAGCATCCACGGGCAGTTCCCCGAAGGGCTGACACCGGCTGCGCCTCAGCAGCCAGACAACCTCCCTCCCTCTGGTCGGGCACTGCAAGCCACACAGCCACTTGTGTCCCCTGTGTCCCTGGAGGCCGCAGCGCGTTTTGGGTTTTGGCGCGGACGGGCCCCTCTCGGCTTCCGTAGTCCATTTGCCCCGGAGCCTGCCAGACCCCTGGCCCCAGGGGCGGGCCCTGCTGAGTCCCTGAGCGCCTCCTGGGTTCCTGCCACCACCCTTGGGCCGGCATGAGGTGTCACCTTGTGCGTAGAAGCCCTGCACACAGACAAGAAGCCCCCCAGGCCCGCGGGCGCGCCCGACCCTGGAGCCCCCTGGCTGGCTGCAGCCACAGGGAACGGGGGTTCTGAGTTGGCAGCCCCCATTCCCGAAGCATCCACGGGCAGTTCCCCGAAGGGCTGACACCGGCTGCGCCTCAGCAGCCAGACAACCTCCCTCCCTCTGGTCGGGCACTGCAAGCCACACAGCCACTTGTGTCCCCTGTGTCCCTGGAGGCCGCAGCGCGTTTTGGGTTTTGGCGCGGACGGGCCCCTCTCGGCTTCCGTAGTCCATTTGCCCCGGAGCCTGCCAGACCCCTGGCCCCAGGGGCGGGCCCTGCTGAGTCCCCGAGCGCCTCCTGGGTTCCTGCCACCACCCTTGAGCCTGGATGAGGTGCCACCTTGTGCGTAGAAGCCCTGCACACAGGCAAGAAGCCCCCCAGGCCCGCGGGCGCGCCCGACCCTGGAGCCCCCTGGCTGGCTGCAGCCACAGGGAACGGGGGTTCTGAGTTGGCAGCCCCCATTCCCGAAGCATCCACGGGCAGTTCCCCGAAGGGCTGACACTGGCTGCGCCTCAGCAGCCAGACAACCTCCCTCCCTCTGGTCGGGCACTGCAAGCCACACAGCCACTTGTGTCCCCTGTGTCCCTGGAGGCCGCAGCGCGTTTTGGGTTTTGGCGCGGACGGGCCCCTCTCGGCTTCCGTAGTCCATTTGCCCCCGGAGCCTGCCAGACCCCTGGCCCCAGGGGCGGGCCCTGCTGAGTCCCTGAGCGCCTCCTGGGTTCCTGCCACCACCCTTGGGCCGGGATGAGGTGCCACCTTGTGCGTAGAAGCCCTGCACACAGGCAAGAAGCCCCCCAGGCCCGCGGGCGCGCCCGACCCTGGAGCCC
This sequence comes from Lepus europaeus, assembly GCF_033115175.1. Classification (NCBI taxonomy): domain Eukaryota; kingdom Metazoa; phylum Chordata; class Mammalia; order Lagomorpha; family Leporidae; genus Lepus; species Lepus europaeus. Next base: position 23,907 of record NW_026909115.1, read on the forward strand.
CCTGGCTAGCTGCAGCCACAGGGAATGGGGGTTCTGAGTTGGCAGCCCCCATTCCCGAAGCATCCACGGGCAGTTCCCCGAAGGGCTGACACCGGCTGCGCCTCAGCAGCCAAACAACCTCCCTCCCTCTGGTCGGGCACTGCAAGCCACACAGCCACTTGTGTCCCCTGTGTCCCTGGAGGCCGCAGCGCGTTTTGGGTTTTGGCGCGGACGGGCCCCTCTCGGCTTCCGTAGTCCATTTGCCCCGGAGCCTGCCAGACCCCTGGCCCCAGGGGCGGGCCCTGCTGAGTCCCCGAGCGCCTCCTGGGTTCCTGCCACCACCCTTGGGCCGGGATGAGGTGCCACCTTGTGCGTAGAAGCCCTGCACACAGACAAGAAGCCCCCCAGGCCCGCGGGCGCGCCCGACCCTGGAGCCCCCTGGCTGGCTGCAGCCACAGGGAACGGGGGTTCTGAGTTGGCAGCCCCCATTCCCGAAGCATCCACGGGCAGTTCCCCGAAGGGCTGACACCGGCTGCGCCTCAGCAGCCAGACAACCTCCCTCCCTCTGGTCGGGCACTGCAAGCCACACAGCCACTTGTGTCCCCTGTGTCCCTGGAGGCCGCAGCGCGTTTTGGGTTTTGGCGCGGACGGGCCCCTCTCGGCTTCCGTAGTCCATTTGCCCCCGGAGCCTGCCAGACCCCTGGCCCCAGGGGCGGGCCCTGCTGAGTCCCCGAGCGCCTCCTGGGTTCCTGCCACCACCCTTGGGCCGGGATGAGGTGCCACCTTGTGCGTAGAAGCCCTGCACACAGGCAAGAAGCCCCCCAGGCCCGCGGGCGCGCCCGATCCTGGAGCCCCCTGGCTGGCTGCAGCCACAGGGAACGGGGGTTCTGAATTGGCAGCCCCCATTCCCGAAGCATCCACGGGCAGTTCCCCGAAGGGCTGACACCGGCTGCGCCTCAGCAGCCAGACAACCTCCCTCCCTCTGCTCGGGCACTGCAAGCCACACAGCCACTTGTGTCCCCTGTGTCCCTGGAGGCCGCAGCGCATTTTGGGTTTTGGCGCGGACGGGCCCCTCTCGGCTTCCGTAGTCCATTTGCCCCGGAGCCTGCCAGACCCCTGGCCCCAGGGGCGGGCCCTGCTGAGTCCCCGAGCGCCTCCTGGGTTCCTGCCACCACCCTTGGGCCGGGGTGAGGTGCCACCTTGTGCGTAGAAGCCCTGCACACAGGCAAGAAGCCCCGCAGGCCCGCGGGCGCGCCCGACCCTGGAGCCCCCTGGCTGGCTGCAGCCACAGGGAACGGGGGTTCTGAGTTGGCAGCCCCCATTCCCGAAGCATCCACGGGCAGTTCCCCGAAGGGCTGACACCGGCTGCGCCTCAGCAGCCAGACAACCTCCCTCCCTCTGGTCGGGCACTGCAAGCCACACAGCCACTTGTGTCCCCTGTGTCCCTGGAGGCCGCAGCGCGTTTTGGGTTTTGGCGCGGACGGGCCCCTCTCGGCTTCCGTAGTCCATTTGCCCCGGAGCCTGCCAGACCCCTGGCCCCAGGGGCGGGCCCTGCTGAGTCCCCGAGCGCCTCCTGGGTTCCTGCCACCACCCTTGAGCCTGGATGAGGTGCCACCTTGTGCGTAGAAGCCCTGCACACAGGCAAGAAGCCCCCCAGGCCCGCGGGCGCGCCCGATCCTGGAGCCCCCTGGCTGGCTGCAGCCACAGGGAACGGGGGTTCTGAGTTGGCAGCCCCCATTCCCGAAGCATCCACGGGCAGTTCCCCGAAGGGCTGACACCGGCTGGGCCTCAGCAGCCAGACAATCTCCCTCCCTCTGGTCGGGCACTGCAAGCCACACAGCCACTTGTGTCCCCTGTGTCCCTGGAGGCCGCAGCGCGTTTTGGGTTTTGGCGCGGACGGGCCCCTCTCGGCTTCCGTAGTCCATTTGCCCCCGGAGCCAGCCAGACCCCTGGCCCCAGGGGCGGGCCCTGCTGAGTCCCCGAGCGCCTCCTGGGTTCCTGCCACCACCCTTGGGCCGGGATGAGGTGCCACCTTGTGCGTAGAAGCCCTGCACACAGGCAAGAAGCCCCCCAGGCCCGCGGGCGCGCCCGATCCTGGAGCCCCTTGGCTGGCTGCAGCCACAGGGAACGGGGGTTCTGAATTGGCAGCCCCCATTCCCGAAGCATCCACGGGCAGTTCCCCGAAGGGCTGACACCGGCTGCGCCTCAGCAGCCAGACAACCTCCCTCCCTCTGGTCGGGCACTGCAAGCCACACAGCCACTTGTGTCCCCTGTGTCCCTGGAGGCCGCAGCGCGTTTTGGGTTTTGGCGTGGACGGGCCCCTCTCGGCTTCCGTAGTCCATTTGCCCCGGAGCCTGCCAGACCCCTGGCCGCAGGGGCGGGCCCTGCTTAGTCCCCGAGCGCCTCCTGGGTTCCTGCCACCACCCTTGAGCCTGGATGAGGTGCCACCTTGTGCGTAGAAGCCCTGCACACAGGCAAGAAGCCCCCCAGGCCCGCGGGCGCGCCCGACCCTGGAGCCCCCTGGCTGGCTGCAGCCACAGGGAACGGGGGTTCTGAGTTGGCAGCCCCCATTCCCGAAGAATCCACGGGCAGTTCCCCGAAGGGCTGACACCGGCTGCGCCTCAGCAGCCAGACAACCTCCCTCCCTCTGGTCGGGCACTGCAAGCCACACAGCCACTTGTGTCCCCTGTGTCCCTGGAGGCCGCAGCGCGTTTTGGGTTTTGGCGCGGACGGGCCCCTCTCGGCTTCCGTAGTCCATTTGCCCCGGAGCCTGCCAGACCCCTGGCCCCAGGGGCGGGCCCTGCTGAGTCCCCGAGCGCCTCCTGGGTTCCTGCCACCACCCTTGGGCCGGGATGAGGTGCCACCTTGTGCGTAGAAGCCCTGCACACAGGCAAGAAGCCCCCCAGGCCCGCGGGCGCGCCCGACCCTGGAGCCCCCTGGCTGGCTGCAGCCACAGGGAACGGGGGTTCTGAGTTGGCAGCCCCCATTCCCGAAGCATCCACGGGCAGTTCCCCGAAGGGCTGACACCGGCTGCGCCTCAGCAGCCAGACAACCTCCCTCCCTCTGGTCGGGCACTGCAAGCCACACAGCCACTTGTGTCCCCTGTGTCCCTGGAGGCCGCAGCGCGTTTTGGGTTTTGGCGCGGACGGGCCCCTCTCGGCTTCCGTAGTCCATTTGCCCCCGGAGCCTGCCAGACCCCTGGCCCCAGGGGCGGGCCCTGCTGAGTCCCCGAGCGCCTCCTGGGTTCCTGCCACCACCCTTGGGCCGGGATGAGGTGCCACCTTGTGCGTAGAAGCCCTGCACACAGGCAAGAAGCCCCCCAGGCCCGCGGGCGCGCCCGATCCTGGAGCCCCCTGGCTGGCTGCAGCCACAGGGAACGGGGGTTCTGAATTGGCAGCCCCCATTCCCGAAGCATCCACGGGCAGTTCCCCGAAGGGCTGACACCGGCTGCGCCTCAGCAGCCAGACAACCTCCCTCCCTCTGGTCGGGCACTGCAAGCCACACAGCCACTTGTGTCCCCTGTGTCCCTGGAGGCCGCAGCGCGTTTTGGGTTTTGGCGCGGACGGGCCCCTCTCGGCTTCCGTAGTCCATTTGCCCCGGAGCCTGCCAGACCCCTGGCCCCAGGGGCGGGCCCTGCTGAGTCCCTGAGCGCCTCCTGGGTTCCTGCCACCACCCTTGGGCCGGCATGAGGTGTCACCTTGTGCGTAGAAGCCCTGCACACAGACAAGAAGCCCCCCAGGCCCGCGGGCGCGCCCGACCCTGGAGCCCCCTGGCTGGCTGCAGCCACAGGGAACGGGGGTTCTGAGTTGGCAGCCCCCATTCCCGAAGCATCCACGGGCAGTTCCCCGAAGGGCTGACACCGGCTGCGCCTCAGCAGCCAGACAACCTCCCTCCCTCTGGTCGGGCACTGCAAGCCACACAGCCACTTGTGTCCCCTGTGTCCCTGGAGGCCGCAGCGCGTTTTGGGTTTTGGCGCGGACGGGCCCCTCTCGGCTTCCGTAGTCCATTTGCCCTGGAGCCTGCCAGACCCCTGGCCCCAGGGGCGGGCCCTGCTGAGTCCCCGAGCGCCTCCTGGGTTCCTGCCACCATCCTTGAGCCTGGATGAGGTGCCACCTTGTGCGTAGAAGCCCTGCACACAGGCAAGAAGCCCCCAGGCCCTCGGGCGCGCCCGACCCTGGAGCCCCCTGGCTGGCTGCAGCCACAGGGAACGGGGGTTCTGAGTTGGCAGCCCCCATTCCCGAAGCATCCACGGGCAGTTCCCCGAAGGGCTGACACTGGCTGCGCCTCAGCAGCCAGACAACCTCCCTCCCTCTGGTCGGGCACTGCAAGCCACACAGCCACTTGTGTCCCCTGTGTCCCTGGAGGCCGCAGCGCGTTTTGGGTTTTGGCGCGGACGGGCCCCTCTCGGCTTCCGTAGTCCATTTGCCCCCGGAGCCTGCCAGACCCCTGGCCCCAGGGGCGGGCCCTGCTGAGTCCCTGAGCGCCTCCTGGGTTCCTGCCACCACCCTTGGGCCGGGATGAGGTGCCACCTTGTGCGTAGAAGCCCTGCACACAGGCAAGAAGCCCCCCAGGCCCGCGGGCGCGCCCGACCCTGGAGCCCCCTGGCTGGCTGCAGCCACAGGGAATGGGGGTTCTGAGTTGGCAGCCCCCATTCCCGAAGCATCCACGGGCAGTTCCCCGAAGGGCTGACACCGGCTGCGCCTCAGCAGCCAAACAACCTCCCTCCCTCTGGTCGGGCACTGCAAGCCACACAGCCACTTGTGTCCCCTGTGTCCCTGGAGGCCGCAGCGCGTTTTGGGTTTTGGCGCGGACGGGCCCCTCTCGGCTTCCGTAGTCCATTTGCCCCGGAGCCTGCCAGACCCCTGGCCCCAGGGGCGGGCCCTGCTGAGTCCCCGAGCGCCTCCTGGGTTCCTGCCACCACCCTTGGGCCGGGATGAGGTGCCACCTTGTGCGTAGAAGCCCTGCACACAGACAAGAAGCCCCCCAGGCCCGCGGGCGCGCCCGACCCTGGAGCCCCCTGGCTGGCTGCAGCCACAGGGAACGGGGGTTCTGAGTTGGCAGCCCCCATTCCCGAAGCATCCACGGGCAGTTCCCCGAAGGGCTGACACCGGCTGCGCCTCAGCAGCCAGACAACCTCCCTCCCTCTGGTCGGGCACTGCAAGCCACACAGCCACTTGTGTCCCCTGTGTCCCTGGAGGCCGCAGCGCGTTTTGGGTTTTGGCGCGGACGGGCCCCTCTCGGCTTCCGTAGTCCATTTGCCCCCGGAGCCTGCCAGACCCCTGGCCCCAGGGGCGGGCCCTGCTGAGTCCCCGAGCGCCTCCTGGGTTCCTGCCACCACCCTTGGGCCGGGATGAGGTGCCACCTTGTGCGTAGAAGCCCTGCACACAGGCAAGAAGCCCCCCAGGCCCGCGGGCGCGCCCGATCCTGGAGCCCCCTGGCTGGCTGCAGCCACAGGGAACGGGGGTTCTGAATTGGCAGCCCCCATTCCCGAAGCATCCACGGGCAGTTCCCCGAAGGGCTGACACCGGCTGCGCCTCAGCAGCCAGACAACCTCCCTCCCTCTGCTCGGGCACTGCAAGCCACACAGCCACTTGTGTCCCCTGTGTCCCTGGAGGCCGCAGCGCATTTTGGGTTTTGGCGCGGACGGGCCCCTCTCGGCTTCCGTAGTCCATTTGCCCCGGAGCCTGCCAGACCCCTGGCCCCAGGGGCGGGCCCTGCTGAGTCCCCGAGCGCCTCCTGGGTTCCTGCCACCACCCTTGGGCCGGGGTGAGGTGCCACCTTGTGCGTAGAAGCCCTGCACACAGGCAAGAAGCCCCGCAGGCCCGCGGGCGCGCCCGACCCTGGAGCCCCCTGGCTGGCTGCAGCCACAGGGAACGGGGGTTCTGAGTTGGCAGCCCCCATTCCCGAAGCATCCACGGGCAGTTCCCCGAAGGGCTGACACCGGCTGCGCCTCAGCAGCCAGACAACCTCCCTCCCTCTGGTCGGGCACTGCAAGCCACACAGCCACTTGTGTCCCCTGTGTCCCTGGAGGCCGCAGCGCGTTTTGGGTTTTGGCGCGGACGGGCCCCTCTCGGCTTCCGTAGTCCATTTGTCCCGGAGCCTGCCAGACCCCTGGCCCCAGGGGCGGGCCCTGCTGAGTCCCCGCGCCTCCTGGGTTCCTGCCACCACCCTTGGGCCGGGATGAGGTGCCACCTTGTGCGTAGAAGCCCTGCACACAGACAAGAAGCCCCCCAGGCCCGCGGGCGCGCCCGACCCTGGAGCCCCCTGGCTGGCTGCAGCCACAGGGAACGGGGGTTCTGAGTTGGCAGCCCCCATTCCCGAAGCATCCACGGGCAGTTCCCCGAAGGGCTGACACCGGCTGCGCCTCAGCAGCCAGACAACCTCCCTCCCTCTGGTCGGGCACTGCAAGCCACACAGCCACTTGTGTCCCCTGTGTCCCTGGAGGCCGCAGCGCGTTTTGGGTTTTGGCGCGGACGGGCCCCTCTCGGCTTCCGTAGTCCATTTGCCCCCCGAAGCCTGCCAGACCCCTGGCCCCAGGGGCGGGCCTTACTGAGTCCCGGAGCGCCTCCTGGGTTCCTGCCACCACCCTTGGGCCGGGATGAGGTGCCACCTTGTGCGTAGAAGCCCTGCACACAGGCAAGAAGCCCCCCAGGCCCGCGGGCGCGCCCGATCCTGGAGCCCCCTGGCTGGCTGCAGCCACAGGGAACGGGGGTTCTGAATTGGCAGCCCCCATTCCCGAAGCATCCACGGGCAGTTCCCCGAAGGGCTGACACCGGCTGCGCCTCAGCAGCCAGACAACCTCCCTCCCTCTGGTCGGGCACTGCAAGCCACACAGCCACTTGTGTCCCCTGTGTCCCTGGAGGCCGCAGCGCGTTTTGGGTTTTGGCGCGGACGGGCCCCTCTCGGCTTCCGTAGTCCATTTGCCCCGGAGCCTGCCAGACCCCTGGCCCCAGGGGCGGGCCCTGCTGAGTCCCCGAGCGCCTCCTGGGTTCCTGCCACCACCCTTGGGCCGGGATGAGGTGCCACCTTGTGCGTAGAAGCACTGCACACAGGCAAGAAGCCCCCCAGGCCCGCAGGCGCGCCCGATCCTGGAGCCCCCTGGCTGGCTGCAGCCACAGGGAACGGGGGTTCTGAATTGGCAGCCCCCATTCCCGAAGCATCCACGGGCAGTTCCCCGAAGGGCTGACACCGGCTGCGCCTCAGCAGCCAGACAACCTCCCTCCCTCTGGTCGGGCACTGCAAGCCACACAGCCACTTGTGTCCCCTGTGTCCCTGGAGGCCGCAGCGCGTTTTGGGTTTTGGCGCGGACGGGCCCCTCTCGGCTTCCGTAGTCCATTTGTCCCGGAGCCTGCCAGACCCCTGGCCCCAGGGGCGGGCCCTGCTGAGTCCCCGAGCGCCTCCTGGGTTCCTGCCACCACCCTTGGGCCGGGATGAGGTGCCACCTTGTGCGTAGAAGCCCTGCATACAGACAAGAAGCCCCCCAGGCCCGCGGGCGCGCCCGACCCTGGAGCCCCCTGGCTGGCTGCAGCCACAGGGAACGGGGGTTCTGAGTTGGCAGCCCCCATTCCCGAAGCATCCACGGGCAGTTCCCCGTAGGGCTGACACCGGCTGCGCCTCAGCAGCCAGACAACCTCCCTCCCTCTGGTCGGGCACTGCAAGCCACACAGCCACTTGTGTCCCCTGTGTCCCTGGAGGCCGCAGCGCGTTTTGGGTTTTGGCGCGGACGGGCCCCTCTCGGCTTCCGTAGTCCATTTGCCCCCGGAGCCTGCCAGACCCCTGGCCCCAGGGGCGGGCCCTGCTGAGTCCCCGAGCGCCTCCTGGGTTCCTGCCACCACCCTTGGGCCGGGATGAGGTGCCACCTTGTGCGTAGAAGCCCTGCACACAGGCAAGAAGCCCCCCAGGCCCGCGGGCGCGCCCGATCCTGGAGCCCCCTGGCTGGCTGCAGCCACAGGGAACGGGGGTTCTGAATTGGCAGCCCCCATTCCCGAAGCATCCACGGGCAGTTCCCCGAAGGGCTGACACCGGCTGCGCCTCAGCAGCCAGACAACCTCCCTCCCTCTGGTCGGGCACTGCAAGCCACACAGCCACTTGTGTCCCCTGTGTCCCTGGAGGCCGCAGCGCGTTTTGGGTTTTGGCGCGGACGGGCCCCTCTCGGCTTCCGTAGTCCATTTGCCCCGGAGCCTGCCAGACCCCTGGCCCCAGGGGCGGGCCCTGCTGAGTCCCCGAGCGCCTCCTGGGTTCCTGCCACCACCCTTGGGCCGGGATGAGGTGCCACCTTGTGCGTAGAAGCCCTGCACACAGACAAGAAGCCCCCCAGGCCCGCGGGCGCGCCCGACCCTGGAGCCCCCTGGCTGGCTGCAGCCACAGGGAACGGGGGTTCTGAGTTGGCAGCCCCCATTCCCGAAGCATCCACGGGCAGTTCCCCGAAGGGCTGACACCGGCTGCGCCTCAGCAGCCAGACAACCTCCCTCCCTCTGGTCGGGCACTGCAAGCCACACAGCCACTTGTGTCCCCTGTGTCCCTGGAGGCCGCAGCGCGTTTTGGGTTTTGGCGCGGACGGGCCCCTCTCGGCTTCCGTAGTCCATTTGCCCCCCGAAGCCTGCCAGACCCCTGGCCCCAGGGGCGGGCCTTACTGAGTCCCGGAGCGCCTCCTGGGTTCCTGCCACCACCCTTGGGCCGGGATGAGGTGCCACCTTGTGCGTAGAAGCCCTGCACACAGGCAAGAAGCCCCCCAGGCCCGCGGGCGCGCCCGATCCTGGAGCCCCCTGGCTGGCTGCAGCCACAGGGAACGGGGGTTCTGAATTGGCAGCCCCCATTCCCGAAGCATCCACGGGCAGTTCCCCGAAGGGCTGACACCGGCTGCGCCTCAGCAGCCAGACAACCTCCCTCCCTCTGGTCGGGCACTGCAAGCCACACAGCCACTTGTGTCCCCTGTGTCCCTGGAGGCCGCAGCGCGTTTTGGGTTTTGGCGCGGACGGGCCCCTCTCGGCTTCCGTAGTCCATTTGCCCCGGAGCCTGCCAGACCCCTGGCCCCAGGGGCGGGCCCTGCTGAGTCCCCGAGCGCCTCCTGGGTTCCTGCCACCACCCTTGGGCCGGGATGAGGTGCCACCTTGTGCGTAGAAGCACTGCACACAGGCAAGAAGCCCCCCAGGCCCGCAGGCGCGCCCGATCCTGGAGCCCCCTGGCTGGCTGCAGCCACAGGGAACGGGGGTTCTGAATTGGCAGCCCCCATTCCCGAAGCATCCACGGGCAGTTCCCCGAAGGGCTGACACCGGCTGCGCCTCAGCAGCCAGACAACCTCCCTCCCTCTGGTCGGGCACTGCAAGCCACACAGCCACTTGTGTCCCCTGTGTCCCTGGAGGCCGCAGCGCGTTTTGGGTTTTGGCGCGGACGGGCCCCTCTCGGCTTCCGTAGTCCATTTGTCCCGGAGCCTGCCAGACCCCTGGCCCCAGGGGCGGGCCCTGCTGAGTCCCCGAGCGCCTCCTGGGTTCCTGCCACCACCCTTGGGCCGGGATGAGGTGCCACCTTGTGCGTAGAAGCCCTGCATACAGACAAGAAGCCCCCCAGGCCCGCGGGCGCGCCCGACCCTGGAGCCCCCTGGCTGGCTGCAGCCACAGGGAACGGGGGTTCTGAGTTGGCAGCCCCCATTCCCGAAGCATCCACGGGCAGTTCCCCGTAGGGCTGACACCGGCTGCGCCTCAGCAGCCAGACAACCTCCCTCCCTCTGGTCGGGCACTGCAAGCCACACAGCCACTTGTGTCCCCTGTGTCCCTGGAGGCCGCAGCGCGTTTTGGGTTTTGGCGCGGACGGGCCCCTCTCGGCTTCCGTAGTCCATTTGCCCCCGGAGCCTGCCAGACCCCTGGCCCCAGGGGCGGGCCCTGCTGAGTCCCCGAGCGCCTCCTGGGTTCCTGCCACCACCCTTGGGCCGGGATGAGGTGCCACCTTGTGCGTAGAAGCCCTGCACACAGGCAAGAAGCCCCCCAGGCCCGCGGGCGCGCCCGATCCTGGAGCCCCCTGGCTGGCTGCAGCCACAGGGAACGGGGGTTCTGAATTGGCAGCCCCCATTCCCGAAGCATCCACGGGCAGTTCCCCGAAGGGCTGACACCGGCTGCGCCTCAGCAGCCAGACAACCTCCCTCCCTCTGGTCGGGCACTGCAAGCCACACAGCCACTTGTGTCCCCTGTGTCCCTGGAGGCCGCAGCGCGTTTTGGGTTTTGGCGCGGACGGGCCCCTCTCGGCTTCCGTAGTCCATTTGCCCCGGAGCCTGCCAGACCCCTGGCCCCAGGGGCGGGCCCTGCTGAGTCCCCGAGCGCCTCCTGGGTTCCTGCCACCACCCTTGGGCCGGGATGAGGTGCCACCTTGTGCGTAGAAGCACTGCACACAGGCAAGAAGCCCCCCAGGCCCGCAGGCGCGCCCGATCCTGGAGCCCCCTGGCTGGCTGCAGCCACAGGGAACGGGGGTTCTGAATTGGCAGCCCCCATTCCCGAAGCATCCACGGGCAGTTCCCCGAAGGGCTGACACCGGCTGCGCCTCAGCAGCCAGACAACCTCCCTCCCTCTGGTCGGGCACTGCAAGCCACACAGCCACTTGTGTCCCCTGTGTCCCTGGAGGCCGCAGCGCGTTTTGGGTTTTGGCGCGGACGGGCCCCTCTCGGCTTCCGTAGTCCATTTGTCCCGGAGCCTGCCAGACCCCTGGCCCCAGGGGCGGGCCCTGCTGAGTCCCCGAGCGCCTCCTGGGTTCCTGCCACCACCCTTGGGCCGGGATGAGGTGCCACCTTGTGCGTAGAAGCCCTGCATACAGACAAGAAGCCCCCCAGGCCCGCGGGCGCGCCCGACCCTGGAGCCCCCTGGCTGGCTGCAGCCACAGGGAACGGGGGTTCTGAGTTGGCAGCCCCCATTCCCGAAGCATCCACGGGCAGTTCCCCGTAGGGCTGACACCGGCTGCGCCTCAGCAGCCAGACAACCTCCCTCCCTCTGGTCGGGCACTGCAAGCCACACAGCCACTTGTGTCCCCTGTGTCCCTGGAGGCCGCAGCGCGTTTTGGGTTTTGGCGCGGACGGGCCCCTCTCGGCTTCCGTAGTCCATTTGCCCCCGGAGCCTGCCAGACCCCTGGCCCCAGGGGCGGGCCCTGCTGAGTCCCCGAGCGCCTCCTGGGTTCCTGCCACCACCCTTGGGCCGGGATGAGGTGCCACCTTGTGCGTAGAAGCCCTGCACACAGGCAAGAAGCCCCCCAGGCCCGCGGGCGCGCCCGACCCTGGAGCCCCCTGGCTGGCTGCAGCCACAGGGAACGGGGGTTCTGAGTTGGCAGCCCCCATTCCCGAAGCATCCACGGGCAGTTCCCCGAAGGGCTGACACCGGCTGCGCCTCAGCAGCCAGACAACCTCCCTCCCTCTGGTCGGGCACTGCAAGCCACACAGCCACTTGTGTCCCCTGTGTCCCTGGAGGCCGCAGCGCGTTTTGGGTTTTGGCGCGGACGGGCCCCTCTCGGCTTCCGTAGTCCATTTGCCCCGGAGCCTGCCAGACCCCTGGCCCCAGGGGCGGGCCCTGCTGAGTCCCCGAGCGCCTCCTGGGTTCCTGCCACCACCCTTGGGCCGGGATGAGGTGCCACCTTGTGCGTAGAAGCCCTGCACACAGGCAAGAAGCCCCCCAGGCCCACGGGCGCGCCCGACCCTGGAGCCCCCTGGCTGGCTGCAGCCACAGGGAACGGGGGTTCTGAGTTGGCAGCCCCCATTCCCGAAGCATCCACGGGCAGTTCCCCGAAGGGCTGACACCGGCTGCGCCTCAGCAGCCAGACAACCTCCCTCCCTCTGGTCGGGCACTGCAAGCCACACAGCCACTTGTGTCCCCTGTGTCCCTGGAGGCCGCAGCGCGTTTTGGGTTTTGGCGCGGACGGGCCCCTCTCGGCTTCCGTAGTCCATTTGCCCCGGAGCCTGCCAGACCCCTGGCCCCAGGGGCGGGCCCTGCTGAGTCCCCGAGCGCCTCCTGGGTTCCTGCCACCACCCTTGGGCCGGGATGAGGTGCCACCTTGTGCGTAGAAGCCCTGCACACAGGCAAGAAGCCCCCCAGGCCCGCGGGCGCGCCCGACCCTGGAGCCCCCTGGCTGGCTGCAGCCACAGGGAACGGGGGTTCTGAGTTGGCAGCCCCCATTCCCGAAGCATCCATGGGCAGTTCCCCGAAGGGCTGACACCGGCTGCGCCTCAGCAGCCAGACAACCTCCCTCCCTCTGGTCGGGCACTGCAAGCCACACAGCCACTTGTGTCCCCTGTGTCCCTGGAGGCCGCAGCGCGTTTTGGGTTTTGGCGCGGACGGGCCCCTCTCGGCTTCCGTAGTCCATTTGCCCCCGGAGCCTGCCAGACCCCTGGCCCCAGGGGCGGGCCCTGCTGAGTCCCCGAGCGCCTCCTGGGTTCCTGCCACCACCCTTGGGCCGGGATGAGGTGCCACCTTGTGCGTAGAAGCCCTGCACACAGGCAAGAAGCCCCCCAGGCCCGCGGGCTCGCCCGATCCTGGAGCCCCCTGGCTGGCTGCAGCCACAGGGAACGGGGGTTCTGAATTGGCAGCCCCCATTCCCGAAGCATCCACGGGCAGTTCCCCGAAGGGCTGACACCGGCTGCGCCTCAGCAGCCAGACAACCTCCCTCCCTCTGGTCGGGCACTGCAAGCCACACAGCCACTTGTGTCCCCTGTGTCCCTGGAGGCCGCAGCGCGTTTTGGGTTTTGGCGCGGACGGGCCCCTCTCGGCTTCCGTAGTCCATTTGCCCCGGAGCCTGCCAGACCCCTGGCCCCAGGGGCGGGCCCTGCTGAGTCCCCGAGCGCCTCCTGGGTTCCTGCCACCACCCTTGGGCCGGGATGAGGTGCCACCTTGTGCGTAGAAGCCCTGCACACAGGCAAGAAGCCCCCCAGGCCCGCGGGCGCGCCCGACCCTGGAGCCCCCTGGCTGGCTGCAGCCACAGGGAACGGGGGTTCTGAGTTGGCAGCCCCCATTCCCGAAGCATCCACGGGCAGTTCCCCGAAGGGCTGACACCGGCTGCGCCTCAGCAGCCAGACAACCTCCCTCCCTCTGGTCGGGCACTGCAAGCCACACAGCCACTTGTGTCCCCTGTGTCCCTGGAGGCCGCAGCGCGTTTTGGGTTTTGGCGCGGACGGGCCCCTCTCGGCTTCCGTAGTCCATTTGCCCCCGGAGCCTGCCAGACCCCTGGCCCCAGGGGCGGGCCCTGCTGAGTCCCCGAGCGCCTCCTGGGTTCCTGCCACCACCCTTGGGCCGGGATGAGGTGCCACCTTGTGCGTAGAAGCCCTGCACACAGGCAAGAAGCCCCCCAGGCCCGCGGGCGCGCCCGATCCTGGAGCCCCCTGGCTGGCTGCAGCCACAGGGAACGGGGGTTCTGAATTGGCAGCCCCCATTCCCGAAGCATCCACGGGCAGTTCCCCGAAGGGCTGACACCGGCTGCGCCTCAGCAGCCAGACAACCTCCCTCCCTCTGGTCGGGCACTGCAAGCCACACAGCCACTTGTGTCCCCTGTGTCCCTGGAGGCCGCAGCGCGTTTTGGGTTTTGGCGCGGACGGGCCCCTCTCGGCTTCCGTAGTCCATTTGCCCCGGAGCCTGCCAGACCCCTGGCCCCAGGGGCGGGCCCTGCTGAGTCCCCGAGCGCCTCCTGGGTTCTTGCCACCACCCTTGGGCCGGGATGAGGTGCCACCTTGTGCGTAGAAGCCCTGCACACAGACAAGGAGCCCCCCAGGCCCGCGGGCGCGCCCGACCCTGGAGCCCCCTGGCTGGCTGCAGCCACAGGGAACGGGGGTTCTGAGTTGGCAGCCCCCATTCCCGAAGCATCCACGGGCAGTTCCCCGAAGGGCTGACACCGGCTGCGCCTCAGCAGCCAGACAACCTCCCTCCCTCTGGTCGGGCACTGCAAGCCACACAGCCACTTGTGTCCCCTGTGTCCCTGGAGGCCGCAGCGCGTTTTGGGTTTTGGCGCGGACGGGCCCCTCTCGGCTTCCGTAGTCCATTTGCCCCGGAGCCTGCCAGACCCCTGGCCCCAGGGGCGGGCCCTGCTGAGTCCCCGAGCGCCTCCTGGGTTCCTGCCACCACCCTTGGGCCGGGATGAGGTGCCACCTTGTGCGTAGAAGCCCTGCACACAGGCAAGAAGCCCCCCAGGCCCGCGGGCGCGCCCGACCCTGGAGCCCCCTGGCTGGCTGCAGCCACAGGGAACGGGGGTTCTGAGTTGGCAGCCCCCATTCCCGAAGCATCCACGGGCAGTTCCCCGAAGGGCTGACACCGGCTGCGCCTCAGCAGCCAGACAACCTCCCTCCCTCTGGTCGGGCACTGCAAGCCACACAGCCACTTGTGTCCCCTGTGTCCCTGGAGGCCGCAGCGCGTTTTGGGTTTTGGCGCGGACGGGCCCCTCTCGGCTTCCGTAGTCCATTTGCCCCGGAGCCTGCCAGACCCCTGGCCCCAGGGGCGGGCCCTGCTGAGTCCCCGAGCGCCTCCTGGGTTCCTGTCACCACCCTTGGGCCGGGATGAGGTGCCACCTTGTGCGTAGAAGCACTGCACACAGGCAAGAAACCCCCCAGGCCCGCGGGCGCGCCCGATCCTGGAGCCCCCTGGCTGGCTGCAGCCACAGGGAACGGGGGTTCTGAATTGGCAGCCCCCATTCCCGAAGCATCCACGGGCAGTTCCCCGAAGGGCTGACACCGGCTGCGCCTCAGCAGCCAGACAACCTCCCTCCCTCTGGTCGGGCACTGCAAGCCACACAGCCACTTGTGTCCCCTGTGTCCCTGGAGGCCGCAGCGCGTTTTGGGTTTTGGCGTGGACGGGCCCCTCTCGGCTTCCGTAGTCCATTTGCCCCGGAGCCTGCCAGACCCCTGGCCCCAGGGGCGGGCCCTGCTGAGTCCCCGAGCGCCTCCTGGGTTCCTGCCACCACCCTTGGGCCGGGATGAGGTGCCACCTTGTGCGTAGAAGCCCTGCACACAGACAAGAAGCCCCCCAGGCCCGCGGGCGCGCCCGACCCTGGAGCCCCCTGGCTGGCTGCAGCCACAGGGAACGGGGGTTCTGAGTTGGCAGCCCCCATTCCCGAAGCATCCACGGGCAGTTCCCCGAAGGGCTGACACCGGCTGCGCCTCAGCAGCCAGACAACCTCCCTCCCTCTGGTCGGGCACTGCAAGCCACACAGCCACTTGTGTCCCCTGTGTCCCTGGAGGCCGCAGCGCGTTTTGGGTTTTGGCGCGGACGGGCCCCTCTCGGCTTCCGTAGTCCATTTGCCCCCGGAGCCTGCCAGACCCCTGGCCCCAGGGGCGGGCCCTGCTGAGTCCCCGAGCGCCTCCTGGGTTCCTGCCACCACCCTTGGGCCGGGATGAGGTGCCACCTTGTGCGTAGAAGCCCTGCACACAGGCAAGAAGCCCCCCAGGCCCGCGGGCGCGCCCGACCCTGGAGCCCCCTGGCTGGCTGCAGCCACAGGGAACGGGGGTTCTGAGTTGGCAGCCCCCATTCCCGAAGCATCCACGGGCAGTTCCCCGAAGGGCTGACACCGGCTGCGCCTCAGCAGCCAGACAACCTCCCTCCCTCTGGTCGGGCACTGCAAGCCACACAGCCACTTGTGTCCCCTGTGTCCCTGGAGGCCGCAGCGCGTTTTGGGTTTTGGCGCGGACGGGCCCCTCTCGGCTTCCGTAGTCCATTTGCCCCCGGAGCCTGCCAGACCCCTGGCCCCAGGGGCGGGCCCTGCTGAGTCCCCGAGCGCCTCCTGGGTTCCTGCCACCACCCTTGGGCCGGGATGAGGTGCCACCTTGTGCGTAGAAGCCCTGCACACAGGCAAGAAGCCCCCCAGGGCCGCGGGCGCGCCCGATCCTGGAGCCCCCTGGCTGGCTGCAGCCACAGGGAACGGGGGTTCTGAATTGGCAGCCCCCATTCCCGAAGCATCCACGGGCAGTTCCCCGAAGGGCTGACACCGGCTGCGCCTCAGCAGCCAGACAACCTCCCTCCCTCTGGTCGGGCACTGCAAGCCACACAGCCACTTGTGTCCCCTGTGTCCCTGGAGGCCGCAGCGCGTTTTGGGTTTTGGCGCGGACGGGCCCCTCTCGGCTTCCGTAGTCCATTTGCCCCGGAGCCTGCCAGACCCCTGGCCCCAGGGGCGGGCCCTGCTGAGTCCCCGAGCGCCTCCTGGGTTCCTGCCACCACCCTTGGGCCGGGATGAGGTGCCACCTTGTGCGTAGAAGCCCTGCACACAGGCAAGAAGCCCCCCAAGCCCGCGGGCGCGCCCGATCCTGGAGCCCCCTGGCTGGCTGCAGCCACAGGGAACGGGGGTTCTGAATTGGCAGCCCCCATTCCCGAAGCATCCACGGGCAGTTCCCCGAAGGGCTGACACCGGCTGCGCCTCAGCAGCCAGACAACCTCCCTCCCTCTGGTCGGGCACTGCAAGCCACACAGCCACTTGTGTCCCCTGTGTCCCTGGAGGCCGCAGCGCGTTTTGGGTTTTGGCGCGGACGGGCCCCTCTCGGCTTCCGTAGTCCATTTGCCCCGGAGCCTGCCAGACCCCTGGCCCCAGGGGCGGGCCCTGCTGAGTCCCCGAGCGCCTCCTGGGTTCCTGCCACCACCCTTGGGCCGGGATGAGGTGCCACCTTGTGCGTAGAAGCCCTGCACACAGACAAGAAGCCCCCCAGGCCCGCGGGCGCGCCCGACCCTGGAGCCCCCTGGCTGGCTGCAGCCACAGGGAACGGGGGTTCTGAGTTGGCAGCCCCCATTCCCGAAGCATCCACGGGCAGTTCCCCGAAGGGCTGACACCGGCTGCGCCTCAGCAGCCAGACAATCTCCCTCCCTCTGGTCGGGCACTGCAGGCCACACAGCCACTTGTGTCCCCTGTGTCCCTGGAGGCCGCAGCGCGTTTTGGGTTTTGGCGCGGACGGGCCCCTCTCGGCTTCCGTAGTCCATTTGCCCCCGGAGCCTGCCAGACCCCTGGCCCCAGGGGCGGGCCCTGCTGAGTCCCCGAGCGCCTCCTGGGTTCCTGCCACCACCCTTGGGCCGGGATGAGGTGCCACCTTGTGCGTAGAAGCCCTGCACACAGGCAAGAAGCCCCCCAGGCCCGCGGGCGCGCCCGATCCTGGAGCCCCCTGGCTGGCTGCAGCCACAGGGAACGGGGGTTCTGAATTGGCAGCCCCCATTCCCGAAGCATCCACGGGCAGTTCCCCGAAGGGCTGACACCGGCTGCGCCTCAGCAGCCAGACAACCTCCCTCCCTCTGGTCGGGCACTGCAAGCCACACAGCCACTTGTGTCCCCTGTGTCCCTGGAGGCCGCAGCGCGTTTTGGGTTTTGGCACGGACGGGCCCCTCTCGGCTTCCGTAGTCCATTTGCCCCGGAGCCTGCCAGACCCCTGGCCCCAGGGGCGGGCCCTGCTGAGTCCCCGAGCGCCTCCTGGGTTCCTGCCACCACCCTTGGGCCGGGATGAGGTGCCACCTTGTGCGTAGAAGCCCTGCACACAGACAAGAAGCCCCCCAGGCCCGCGGGCGCGCGCGACCCTGGAGCCCCCTGGCTGGCTGCAGCCACAGGGAACGGGGGTTCTGAGTTGGCAGCCCCCATTCCCGAAGCATCCACGGGCAGTTCCCCGAAGGGCTGACACCGGCTGCGCCTCAGCAGCCAGACAACCTCCCTCCCTCTGCTCGGGCACTGCAAGCCACACAGCCACTTGTGTCCCCTGTGTCCCTGGAGGCCGCAGCGCGTTTTGGGTTTTGGCGCGGACGGGCCCCTCTCGGCTTCCGTAGTCCATTTGCCCCCGGAGCCTGCCAGACCCCTGGCCCCAGGGGCGGGCCTTACTGAGTCCCGGAGCGCCTCCTGGGTTCCTGCCACCACCCTTGGGCCGGGATGAGGTGCCACCTTGTGCGTAGAAGCCCTGCACACAGGCAAGAAGCCCCCCAGGCCCGCGGGCGCGCCCGATCCTGGAGCCCCCTGGCTGGCTGCAGCCACAGGGAACGGGGGTTATGAATTGGCAGCCCCCATTCCCGAAGCATCCACGGGCAGTTCCCCGAAGGGCTGACACCGGCTGCGCCTCAGCAGCCAGACAACCTCCCTCCCTCTGGTCGGGCACTGCAAGCCACACAGCCACTTGTGTCCCCTGTGTCCCTGGAGGCCGCAGCGCGTTTTGGGTTTTGGCGCGGACGGGCCCCTCTCGGCTTCCGTAGTCCATTTGCCCCGGAGCCTGCCAGACCCCTGGCCCCAGGGGCGGGCCCTGCTGAGTCCCCGAGCGCCTCCTGGGTTCCGGCCACCACCCTTGGGCCGGGATGAGGTGCCACCTTGTGCGTAGAAGCCCTGCACACAGGCAAGAAGCCCCCCAGGCCCGCGGGCGCGCCCGATCCTGGAGCCCCCTGGCTGGCTGCAGCCACAGGGAACGGGGGTTCTGAATTGGCAGCCCCCATTCCCGAAGCATCCACGGGCAGTTCCCCGAAGGGCTGACACCGGCTGCGCCTCAGCAGCCAGACAACCTCCCTCCCTCTGGTCGGGCACTGCAAGCCACACAGCCACTTGTGTCCCCTGTGTCCCTGGAGGCCGCAGCGCGTTTTGGGTTTTGGCGCGGACGGGCCCCTCTCGGCTTCCGTAGTCCATTTGCCCCGGAGCCTGCCAGACCCCTGGCCCCAGGGGCGGGCCCTGCTGAGTCCCCGAGCGCCTCCTGGGTTCCTGCCACCACCCTTGGGCCGGGATGAGGTGCCACCTTGTGCGTAGAAGCCCTGCACACAGACAAGAAGCCCCCCAGGCCCACGGGCGCGCCCGACCCTGGAGCCCCCTGGCTGGGTGCATCCACAGGGAACGGGGTTTCTGAGTTGGCAGCCCCCATTCCCGAAGCATCCACGGGCAGTTCCCCGAAGGGCTGACACCGGCTGCGCCTCAGCAGCCAGACAACCTCCCTCCCTCTGCTCGGGCACTGCAAGCCACACAGCCACTTGTGTCCCCTGTGTCCCTGGAGGCCGCAGCGCGTTTTGGGTTTTGGCGCGGACGGGCCCCTCTCGGCTTCCGTAGTCCATTTGCCCCGGAGCCTGCCAGACCCCTGGCCCCAGGGGCGGGCCCTGCTGAGTCCCCGAGCGCCTCCTGGGTTCCTGCCACCACCCTTGGGCCGGGATGAGGTGCCACCTTGTGCGTAGAAGCCCTGCACACAGCAAAGAAGCCCCCCAAAGCCCCCCAGGCCCGCCCGAACCTGGAGCCCCCTGGCTGGCTGCAGCCACAGGGAACGGGGGTTCTGAGTTGGCAGCCCCCATTCCCGAAGCATCCACGGGCAGTTCCCCGAAGGGCTGACACCGGCTGCGCCTCAGCAGCCAGACAACCTCCCTCCCTCTGGTCGGGCACTGCAAGCCACACAGCCACTTGTGTCCCCTGTGTCCCTCCCTGGAGGCCGCAGCGCGTTTTGGGTTTTGGCGCGGACGGGCCCCTCTCGGCTTCCGTAGTCCATTTGCCCCTGGAGCCTGCCAGACCCCTGGCCCCAGGGGCGGGCCCTGCTGAGTCCCCGAGCGCCTCCTGGGTTCCTGCCACCACCCTTGGGCCGGGATGTGGTGCCACCTTGTGCGTAGAAGCCCTGCACACAGGCAAGAAGCCCCCCAGGCCCGCGGGCGCGCCCGACCCTGGAGCCCCCTGGCTGGCTGCAGCCACAGGGAATGGGGGTTCTGAGTTGGCAGCCCCCATTCCCGAAGCATCCACGGGCAGTTCCCCGAAGGGCTGACACCGGCTGCGCCTCAGCAGCCAGACAACCTCCCTCCCTCTGGTCGGGCACTGCAAGCCACACAGCCACTTGTGTCCCCTGTGTCCCTGGAGGCCGCAGCGCGTTTTGGGTTTTGGCGCGGACGGGCCCCTCTCGGCTTCCGTAGTCCATTTGCCCCCGGAGCCTGCCAGACCCCTGGCCCCAGGGGCGGGCCCTGCTGAGTCCCCGAGCGCCTCCTGGGTTCCTGCCACCACCCTTGGGCCGGGATGAGGTGCCACCTTGTGCGTAGAAGCCCTGGACACAGGCAAGAAGCCCCCCAGGCCCGCGGGCGCGCCCGACCCTGGAGCCCCCTGGCTGGTTGCAGCCACAGGGAACGGGGGTTCTGAGTTGGCAGCCCCCATTCCCGAAGCATCCACGGGCAGTTCCCCGAAGGGCTGACACCGGCTGCGCCTCAGCAGCCAGACAACCTCCCTCCCTCTGGTCGGGCACTGCAAGCCACACAGCCACTTGTGTCCCCTGTATCCCTGGAGGCCGCAGCACGTTTTGGGTTTTGGGGCGGACGGGCCCCTCTCGGCTTCCGTAGTCCATTTGCCCCGGAGCCTGCCAGACCCCTGGCCCCAGGGGCGGGCCCTGCTGAGTCCCCGAGCGCCTCCTGGGTTCCTGCCACCACCCTTGGGCCGGGATGAGGTGCCACCTTGTGCGTAGAAGCCCTGCACACAGGCAAGAAGCCCCCCAGGCCCACGGGCGCGCCCGACCCTGGAGCCCCCTGGCTGGCTGCAGCCACAGGGAACGGGGGTTCTGAGTTGGCAGCCCCCATTCCCGAAGCATCCACGGGCAGTTCCCCGAAGGGCTGACACCGGCTGCGCCTCAGCAGCCAGACAACCTCCCTCCCTCTGGTCGGGCACTGCAAGCCACACAGCCACTTGTGTCCCCTGTGTCCCTGGAGGCCGCTGCGCGTTTTGGGTTTTGGCGCGGACGGGCCCCTCTCGGTTTCCGTAGTCCATTTGCCCCCGGAGCCTGCCAAACCCCTGGCCCCAGGGGTGGGCCCTGCTGAGTCCCCGAGCGCCTCCTGGGTTCCTGCCACCACCCTTGGGCCGGGATGAGGTGCCACCTTGTGCGTAGAAGCCCTGCAAACAGGCAAGAAGCCCCCCAGGCCCGCGGGCGCGCCCGACCCTGGAGCCCCCTGGCTGGCTGCAGCCACAGGGAACGGGGGTTCTGAGTTGGCAGCCCCCATTCCCGAAGCATCCACGGGCAGTTCCCCGAAGGGCTGACACCGGCTGCGCCTCAGCAGCCAGACAACCTCCCTCCCTCTGGTCGGGCACTGCAAGCCACACAGCCACTTGTGTCCCCTGTGTCCCTGGAGGCCGCAGCGCGTTTTGGGTTTTGGCGCGGACGGGCCCCTCTCGGCTTCCGTAGTCCATTTGCCCCCGGAGCCTGCCAGACCCCTGGCCCCAGGGGCGGGCCCTGCTGAGTCCCCGAGCGCCTCCTGGGTTCCTGCCACCACCCTTGGGCCGGGATGAGGTGCCACCTTGTGCGTAGAAGCCCTGGACACAGGCAAGAAGCCCCCCAGGCCCGCGGGCGCGCCCGACCCTGGAGCCCCCTGGCTGGCTGCAGCCACAGGGAACGGGGGTTCTGAGTTGGCAGCCCCCATTCCCGAAGCATCCACGGGCAGTTCCCCGAAGGGCTGACACCGGCTGCGCCTCAGCAGCCAGACAACCTCCCTCCCTCTGGTCGGGCACTGCAAGCCACACAGCCACTTGTGTCCCCTGTGTCCCTGGAGGCCGCAGCGCGTTTTGGGTTTTGGCGCGGACGGGCCCCTCTTGGCTTCCGTAGTCCATTTGCCCTGGAGCCTGCCAGACCCCTGGCCCCAGGGGCGGGCCCTGCTGAGTTCCCGAGCGCCTCCTGAGTTCCTGCCACCACCCTTGGGCCGGGATGAGGTGCCACCTTGTGCGTAGAAGCCCTGCACACAGGCAAGAAGCCCCCCAGGCCCGTGGGCGCGCCCGACCCTGGAGCCCCCTGGCTGGTTGCAGCCACAGGGAACGGGGGTTCTGAGTTGGCAGCCCCCATTCCCGAAGCATCCACGGGCAGTTCCCCGAAGGGCTGACACCGGCTGCGCCTCAGCAGCCAGACAACCTCCCTCCCTCTGCTCGGGCACTGCAAGCCACACAGCCACTTGTGTCCCCTGTATCCCTGGAGGCCGCAGCGCGTTTTGGGTTTTGGGGCGGACGGGCCCCTCTCGGCTTCCGTAGTCCATTTGCCCCGGAGCCTGCCAGACCCCTGGCCCCAGGGGCGGGCCCTGCTGAGTCCCCGAGCGCCTCCTGGGTTCCTGCCACCACCCTTGGGCCGGGATGAGGTGCCACCTTGTGCGTAGAAGCCCTGCACACAGGCAAGAAGCCCCCCAGGCCCACGGGCGCGCCCGACCCTGGAGCCCCCTGGCTGGCTGCAGCCACAGGGAACGGGGGTTCTGAGTTGGCAGCCCCCATTCCCGAAGCATCCACGGGCAGTTCCCCGAAGGGCTGACACCGGCTGCGCCTCAGCAGCCAGACAACCTCCCTCCCTCTGGTCGGGCACTGCAAGCCACACAGCCACTTGTGTCCCCTGTGTCCCTGGAGGCCGCTGCGCGTTTTGGGTTTTGGCGCGGACGGGCCCCTCTCGGTTTCCGTAGTCCATTTGCCCCCGGAGCCTGCCAAACCCCTGGCCCCAGGGGCGGGCCCTGCTGAGTCCCCGAGCGCCTCCTGGGTTCCTGCCACCACCCTTGGGCCGGGATGAGGTGCCACCTTGTGCGTAGAAGCCCTGCAAACAGGCAAGAAGCCCCCCAGGCCCGCGGGCGCGCCCGACCCTGGAGCCCCCTGGCTGGCTGCAGCCACAGGGAACGGGGGTTCTGAGTTGGCAGCCCCCATTCCCGAAGCATCCACGGGCAGTTCCCCGAAGGGCTGACACCGGCTGAGCCTCAGCAGCCAGACAACCTCCCTCCCTCTGGTCGGGCACTGCAAGCCACACAGCCACTTGTGTCCCCTGTGTCCCTGGAGGCCGCAGCGCGTTTTGGGTTTTGGCGTGGACGGGACCCTCTCGGCTTCCGTAGTCCATTTGCCCCCGGAGCCTGCCAGACCCCTGGCCCCAGGGGCGGGCCCTGCTGAGTCCCCGAGTGGCTCCTGGGTTCCTGCCACCACCCTTGGGCCGGGATGAGGTGCCACCTTGTGCGTAGAAGCCCTGCACACAGGCAAGAAGCCCCCCCGGCCCACGGGCGCGCCCGACCCTGGAGCCCCCTGGCTGGCTGCAGCCACAGGGAACGGGGGTTCTGAGTTGGCAGCCCCCATTCCCGAAGCATCCACGGGCAGTTCCCCGAAGGGCTGACACCGGCTGCGCCTCAGCAGCCAGACAACCTCCCTCCCTCTGGTCGGGCACTGCAAGCCACACAGCCACTTGTGTCCCCTGTGTCCCTGGAGGCCGCAGCGCGTTTTGGGTTTTGGCGCGGACGGGCCCCTCTCGGCTTCCGTAGTCCATTTGCCCCCGGAGCCTGCCAGACCCCTGGCCCCAGGGGCGGGCCCTGCTGAGTCCCCGAGCGCCTCCTGGGTTCCTGCCACCACCCTTGGGCTGGGATGAGGTGCCACCTTGTGCGTAGAAGCCCTGCACACAGGCAAGAAGCCCCCCAGGCCCACGGGCGCGCCCGACCCTGGAGCCCCCTGGCTGGCTGCAGCCACAGGGAACGGGGGTTCTGAGTTGGCAGCCCCCATTCCCGAAGCATCCACGGGCAGTTCCCCGAAGGGCTGACACCGGCTGCGCCTCAGCAGCCAGACAACCTCCCTCCCTCTGGTCGGGCACTTCAAGCCACACAGCCACTTGTGTCCCCTGTGTCCCTGGAGGCCGCAGCGCGTTTTGGGTTTTGGCGCGGACGGGCCCCTCTCGGCTTCCCTAGTCCATTTGCCCCCGGAGCCTGCCAGACCCCTGGCCCCAGGGGCGGGCCCTGCTGAGTCCCCGAGCGCCTCCTGGGTTCCTGCCACCACCCTTGGGCCGGGATGAGGTGCCACCTTGTGCGTAGAAGCCCTGCACACAGGCAAGAAGCCCCCCAGGCCCGCGGGCGCGCCCGACCCTGGAGCCCCCTGGCTGGCTGCAGCCACAGGGAACGGGGGTTCTGAGTTGGCAGCCCCCATTCCGAAAGCATCCACGGGCAGTTCCCCGAAGGGCTGACACCGGCTGCGCCTCAGCAGCCAGACAACCTCCCTCCCTCTGGTCGGGCACTGCAAGCCACACAGCCACTTGTGTCCCCTGTGTCCCTGGAGGCCGCAGCGCGTTTTGGGTTTTGGCGCGGACGGGCCCCTCTCGGCTTCCGTAGTCCATTTGCCCCGGAGCCTGCCAGACCCCTGGCCCCAGGGGCGGGCCCTGCTGAGTCCCCGAACGCCTCCTGGGTTCCTGCCACCACCCTTGGGCCGGGATGTGGTGCCACCTTGTGCGTAGAAGCCCTGCACACAGGCAAGAAGCCCCCCAGGCCCACGGGCGCGCCCGACCCTGGAGCCCCCTGGCTGGCTGCAGCCACAGGGAACGGGGGTTCTGAGTTGGCAGCCCCCATTCCCGAAGCATCCACGGGCAGTTCCCCGAAGGGCTGACACCGGCTGCGCCTCAGCAGCCAGACAACCTCCCTCCCTCTGGTCGGGCACTGCAAGCCACACAGCCACTTGTGTCCCCTGTGTCCCTGGAGGCCGCAGCGCGTTTTGGGTTTTGGCGCGGACGGGCCCCTCTCGGCTTCCGTAGTCCATTTGCCCCCGGAGCCTGCCAAACCCCTGGCCCCAGGGGCGGGCCCTGCTGAGTCCACGAGCGCCTCCTGGGTTCCTGCCACCACCCTTGGGCCGGGATGAGGTGCCACCTTGTGCGTAGAAGCCCTGCAAACAGGCAAGAAGCCCCCCAGGCCCGCGGGCGCGCCCGACCCTGGAGCCCCCTGGCTGGCTGCAGCCACAGGGAACGGGGGTTCTGAGTTGGCAGCCCCCATTCCCGAAGCATCCACGGGCAGTTCCCCGAAGGGCTGACACCGGCTGCGCCTCAGCAGCCAGACAACCTCCCTCCCTCTGGTCGGGCACTGCAAGCCACACAGCCACTTGTGTCCCCTGTGTCCCTGGAGGCCGCAGCGCGTTTTGGGTTTTGGCGCGGACGGGCCCCTCTCGGCTTCCGTAGTCCATTTGCCCCGGAGCCTGCCAGACCCCTGGCCCCAGGGGCGGGCCCTGCTGAGTCCCCGAGCGCCTCCTGGGTTCCTGCCACCACCCTTGGGCCGGGATGTGGTGCCACCTTATGTGTAGAAGCCCTGCAAACAGGCAAGAAACCCCCCAAGCCCGCGGGCGCGCCCGACCCTGGAGCCCCCTGGCTGGCTGCAGCCACAGGGAACGGGGGTTCTGAGTTGGCAGCCCCCATTCCCGAAGCATCCACGGGCAGTTCCCCGAAGGGCTGACACGGGCTGCGCCTCAGCAGCCAGACAACCTCCCTCCCTCTGGTCGGGCACTGCAAGCCACACAGCCACTTGTGTCCCCTGTGTCCCTGGAGGCCGCAGCGCGTTTTGGGTTTTGGCGCGGACGGGCCACTCTCGGCTTCCGTAGTCCATTTGCCCCCGGAGCCTGCCAGACCCCTGGCCCCAGGGGCGGGCCCTGCTGAGTCCCCGAGCGCCTCCTGGGTTCCTGCCACCACCCTTGGGCCGGGATGAGGTGCCACCTTGTGCGTAGAAGCCCTGCACACAGGCAAGAAGCCCCCCAGGCCCGCGGGCGCGCCCGACCCTGGAGCCCCCTGGCTGGCTGCAGCCACAGGGAACGGGGGTTCTGAGTTGGCAGCCCCCATTCCCGAAGCATCCACGGGCAGTTCCCCGAAAGGCTGACACCGGCTGCGCCTCAGCAGCCAGACAACCTCCCTCCCTCTGGTCGGGCACTGCAAGCCACACAGCCACTTGTGTCCCCTGTGTCCCTGGAGGCCGCAGTGCGTTTTGGGTTTTGGCGCGGACGGGCCCCTCTCGGCTTCCGTAGTCCATTTGCCCCGGAGCCTGCCAGACCCCTGGCCCCAGGGGCGGGCCCTGCTGAGTTCCCGAGCGCCTCCTGAGTTCCTGCCACCACCCTTGGGCCGGGATGAGGTGCCACCTTGTGCGTAGAAGCTCTGCACACAGGCAAGAAGCCCCCCAGGCCCGCGGGCGCGCCCGACCCTGGAGCCCCCTGGCTGGCTGCAGCCACAGGGAACGGGGGTTCTGAGTTGGCAGCCCCCATTCCCGAAGCATCCACGGGCAGTTCCCCGAAGGGCTGACACCGGCTGCGCCTCAGCAGCCAGACAACCTCCCTCCCTCTGGTCGGGCACTGCAAGCCACACAGCCACTTGTGTCCCCTGTGTCCCTGGAGGCCGCAGCGCGTTTTGGGTTTTGGCGCGGACGGGCCCCTCTCGGCTTCCGTAGTCCATTTGCCCCGGAGCCTGCCAGACCCCTGGCCCCAGGGGCGGGCCCTGCTGAGTTACCGAGCGCCTCCTGAGTTCCTGCCACCACCCTTGGGCCGGGATGAGGTGCCACCTTGTGCGTAGAAGCCCTGCACACAGGCAAGAAGCCCCCCAGGCCCGCGGGCGCGCCCGACCCTGGAGCCCCCTGGCTGGCTGCAGCCACAGGGAACGGGGGTTCTGAGTTGGCAGCCCCCATTCCCGAAGCATCCACGGGCAGTTCCCCGAAGGGCTGACACCGGCTGCGCCTCAGCAGCCAGACAACCTCCCTCCCTCTGGTCGGGCACTGCAAGCCACACAGCCATTTGTGTCCCCTGTGTCCCTGGAGGCCGCAGCGCGTTTTGGGTTTTGGCGCGGACGGGCCCCTCTCGGCTTCCGTAGTCCATTTGCCCTGGAGCCTGCCAGACCCCTGGCCCCAGGGGCGGGCCCTGCTGAGTTCCCGAGCGCCTCCTGAGTTCCTGCCACCACCCTTGGGCCGGGATGAGGTGCCACCTTGTGCGTAGAAGCCCTGCACACAGGCAAGAAGCCCCCCAGGCCCACGGGCGCGCCCGACCCTGGAGCACCCTGGCTGGCTGCAGCCACAGGGAACGGGGGTTCTGAGTTGGCAGCCCCCATTCCCGAAGCATCCACGGGCAGTTCCCCGAAGGGCTGACACCGGCTGCGCCTCAGCAGCCAGACAACCTCCCTCCCTCTGGTCGGGCACTGCAAGCCACACAGCCACTTGTGTCCCCTGTGTCCCTGGAGGCCGCAGCGCGTTTTGGGTTTTGGCGCAGACGGGCCCCTCTCGGCTTCCGTAGTCCATTTGCCCCAGAGCCTGCCAGACCCCTGGCCCCAGGGGCGGGCCCTGCTGAGTCCCCGAGCGCCTCCTGGGTTCCTGCCACCACCCTTGGGCTGGGATGAGGTGCCACCTTGTGCGTAGAAGCCCTGCACACAGGCAAGAAGCCCCCCAGGCCCACGGGCGCGCCCGACCCTGGAGCCCCCTGGCTGGCTGCAGCCACAGGGAACGGGGGTTCTGAGTTGGCAGCCCCCATTCCCGAAGCATCCACGGGCAGTTCCCCGAAGGGCTGACACCGGCTGCGCCTCAGCAGCCAGACAACCTCCCTCCCTCTGGTCGGGCACTGCAAGCCACACAGCCACTTGTGTCCCCTGTGTCCCTCCCTGGAGGCCGCAGCGCGTTTTGGGTTTTGGCGCGGACGGGCCCCTCTCGGCTTCCGTAGTCCATTTGCCCCCGGAGCCTGCCAGACCCCTGGCCCCAAGGGCGGGCCCTGCTGAGTCCCCGAGCGCCTCCTGGGTTCCTGCCACCACCCTTGGGCCGGGATGTGGTGCCACCTTGTGCATAGAAGCCCTGCACACAGGCAAGAAGCCCCCCAGGCCCGCGGGCGCGCCCGACCCTGGAGCCCCCTGGCTGGCTGCAGCCACAGGGAACGGGGGTTCTGAGTTGGCAGCCCCCATTCCCGAAGCATCCACGGGCAGTTCCCCGAAGGGCTGACACTGGCTGCGCCTCAGCAGCCAGACAACCTCCCTCCCTCTGCTCGGACACTGCAAGCCACACAGCCACTTGTGTCCCCTGTGTCCCTGGAGGCCGCAGCGCGTTTTGGGTTTTGGCGCGGACGGGCCCCTCTCGGCTTCCGTAGTCCATTTGCCCCCGGAGCCTGCCAGACCCCTGGCCCCAGGGGCGGGCCCTGCTGAGTCCCCGAGCGCCTCCTGGGTTCCTGCCACCACCCTTGGGCCGGGATGAGGTGCCACCTTGTGCGTAGAAGCCCTGCACACAGGCAAGAAGCCCCCCAGGCCCGCCCGACCCTGGAGCCCCCTGGCTGGCTGCAGCCACAGGGAACGGGGGTTCTGAGTTGGCAGCCCCCATTCCCGAAGCATCCACGGGCAGTTCCCCGAAGGGCTGACACCGGCTGCGCCTCAGCAGCCAGACAACCTCCCTCCCTCTGGTCGGGCACTGCAAGCCACACAGCCACTTGTGTCCCCTGTGTCCCTGGAGGCCGCAGCGCGTTTTGGGTTTTGGCGCGGACGGGCCCCTCTCGGCTTCCGTAGTCCATTTGCCCCGGAGCCTGCCAGACCCCTGGCCCCAGGGGCGGGCCCTGCTGAGTCCCCGAGCGCCTCCTGGGTTCCTGCCACCACCCTTGGGCCGGGATGTGGTGCCACCTTATGCGTAGAAGCCCTGCAAACAGGCAAGAAGCCCCCCAGGCCCGCGGGCGCGCCCGACCCTGGAGCCCCCTGGCTGGCTGCAGCCACAGGGAACGGGGGTTCTGAGTTGGCAGCCCCCATTCCCGAAGCATCCACGGGCAGTTCCCCGAAGGGCTGACACGGGCTGCGCCTCAGCAGCCAGACAACCTCCCTCCCTCTGGTCGGGCACTGCAAGCCACACAGCCACTTGTGTCCCCTGTGTCCCTGGAGGCCGCAGCGCGTTTTGGGTTTTGGCGCGGACGGGCCCCCTCTCGGCTTCCGTAGTCCATTTGCCCCCGGAGCCTGCCAGACCCCTGGCCCCAGGGGCGGGCCCTGCTGAGTCCCCGAGCGCCTCCTGGGTTCCTGCCACCACCCTTGGGCCGGGATGAGGTGCCACCTTGTGCGTAGAAGCCCTGCACACAGGCAAGAAGCCCCCCAGGCCCGCCCGACCCTGGAGCCCCCTGGCTGGCTGCAGCCACAGGGAACGGGGGTTCTGAGTTGGCAGCCCCCATTCCCGAAGCATCCACGGGCAGTTCCCCGAAGGGCTGACACCGGCTGCGCCTCAGCAGCCAGACAACCTCCCTCCCTCTGGTCGGGCACTGCAAGCCACACAGCCACTTGTGTCCCCTGTGTCCCTGGAGGCCGCAGCGCGTTTTGGGTTTTGGCGCGGACGGGCCCCTCTCGGCTTCCGTAGTCCATTTGCCCCCGGAGCCTGCCAAACCCCTGGCCCCAGGGGCGGGCCCTGCTGAGTCCACGAGCGCCTCCTGGGTTCCTGCCACCACCCTTGGGCCGGGATGAGGTGCCACCTTGTGCGTAGAAGCCCTGCAAACAGGCAAGAAGCCCCCCAGGCCCGCGGGCGCGCCCGACCCTGGAGCCCCCTGGCTGGCTGCAGCCACAGGGAACGGGGGTTCTGAGTTGGCAGCCCCCATTCCCGAAGCATCCACGGGCAGTTCCCCGAAGGGCTGACACCGGCTGCGCCTCAGCAGCCAGACAACCTCCCTCCCTCTGGTCGGGCACTGCAAGCCACACAGCCACTTGTGTCCCCTGTGTCCCTGGAGGCCGCAGCGCGTTTTGGGTTTTGGCGCGGACGGGCCCCTCTCGGCTTCCGTAGTCCATTTGCCCCGGAGCCTGCCAGACCCCTGGCCCCAGGGGCGGGCCCTGCTGAGTCCCCGAGCGCCTCCTGGGTTCCTGCCACCACCCTTGGGCCGGGATGTGGTGCCACCTTATGCGTAGAAGCCCTGCAAACAGGCAAGAAACCCCCCAGGCCCGCGGGCGCGCCCGACCCTGGAGCCCCCTGGCTGGCTGCAGCCACAGGGAACGGGGGTTCTGAGTTGGCAGCCCCCATTCCCGAAGCATCCACGGGCAGTTCCCCGAAGGGCTGACACGGGCTGCGCCTCAGCAGCCAGACAACCTCCCTCCCTCTGGTCGGGCACTGCAAGCCACACAGCCACTTGTGTCCCCTGTGTCCCTGGAGGCCGCAGCGCGTTTTGGGTTTTGGCGCGGACGGGCCACTCTCGGCTTCCGTAGTCCATTTGCCCCCGGAGCCTGCCAGACCCCTGGCCCCAGGGGCGGGCCCTGCTGAGTCCCCGAGCGCCTCCTGGGTTCCTGCCACCACCCTTGGGCCGGGATGAGGTGCCACCTTGTGCGTAGAAGCCCTGCACACAGGCAAGAAGCCCCCCAGGCCCGCGGGCGCGCCCGACCCTGGAGCCCCCTGGCTGGCTGCAGCCACAGGGAACGGGGGTTCTGAGTTGGCAGCCCCCATTCCCGAAGCATCCACGGGCAGTTCCCCGAAAGGCTGACACCGGCTGCGCCTCAGCAGCCAGACAACCTCCCTCCCTCTGGTCGGGCACTGCAAGCCACACAGCCACTTGTGTCCCCTGTGTCCCTGGAGGCCGCAGTGCGTTTTGGGTTTTGGCGCGGACGGGCCCCTCTCGGCTTCCGTAGTCCATTTGCCCCGGAGCCTGCCAGACCCCTGGCCCCAGGGGCGGGCCCTGCTGAGTTCCCGAGCGCCTCCTGAGTTCCTGCCACCACCCTTGGGCCGGGATGAGGTGCCACCTTGTGCGTAGAAGCTCTGCACACAGGCAAGAAGCCCCCCAGGCCCGCGGGCGCGCCCGACCCTGGAGCCCCCTGGCTGGCTGCAGCCACAGGGAACGGGGGTTCTGAGTTGGCAGCCCCCATTCCCGAAGCATCCACGGGCAGTTCCCCGAAGGGCTGACACCGGCTGCGCCTCAGCAGCCAGACAACCTCCCTCCCTCTGGTCGGGCACTGCAAGCCACACAGCCACTTGTGTCCCCTGTGTCCCTGGAGGCCGCAGCGCGTTTTGGGTTTTGGCGCGGACGGGCCCCTCTCGGCTTCCGTAGTCCATTTGCCCCGGAGCCTGCCAGACCCCTGGCCCCAGGGGCGGGCCCTGCTGAGTTACCGAGCGCCTCCTGAGTTCCTGCCACCACCCTTGGGCCGGGATGAGGTGCCACCTTGTGCGTAGAAGCCCTGCACACAGGCAAGAAGCCCCCCAGGCCCGCGGGCGCGCCCGACCCTGGAGCCCCCTGGCTGGCTGCAGCCACAGGGAACGGGGGTTCTGAGTTGGCAGCCCCCATTCCCGAAGCATCCACGGGCAGTTCCCCGAAGGGCTGACACCGGCTGCGCCTCAGCAGCCAGACAACCTCCCTCCCTCTGGTCGGGCACTGCAAGCCACACAGCCACTTGTGTCCCCTGTGTCCCTGGAGGCCGCAGCGCGTTTTGGGTTTTGGCGCGGACGGGCCCCTCTCGGCTTCCGTAGTCCATTTGCCCTGGAGCCTGCCAGACCCCTGGCCCCAGGGGCGGGCCCTGCTGAGTTCCCGAGCGCCTCCTGAGTTCCTGCCACCACCCTTGGGCCGGGATGAGGTGCCACCTTGTGCGTAGAAGCCCTGCACACAGGCAAGAAGCCCCCCAGGCCCACGGGCGCGCCCGACCCTGGAGCACCCTGGCTGGCTGCAGCCACAGGGAACGGGGGTTCTGAGTTGGCAGCCCCCATTCCCGAAGCATCCACGGGCAGTTCCCCGAAGGGCTGACACCGGCTGCGCCTCAGCAGCCAGACAACCTCCCTCCCTCTGGTCGGGCACTGCAAGCCACACAGCCACTTGTGTCCCCTGTGTCCCTGGAGGCCGCAGCGCGTTTTGGGTTTTGGCGCAGACGGGCCCCTCTCGGCTTCCGTAGTCCATTTGCCCCAGAGCCTGCCAGACCCCTGGCCCCAGGGGCGGGCCCTGCTGAGTCCCCGAGCGCCTCCTGGGTTCCTGCCACCACCCTTGGGCTGGGATGAGGTGCCACCTTGTGCGTAGAAGCCCTGCACACAGGCAAGAAGCCCCCCAGGCCCACGGGCGCGCCCGACCCTGGAGCCCCCTGGCTGGCTGCAGCCACAGGGAACGGGGGTTCTGAGTTGGCAGCCCCCATTCCCGAAGCATCCACGGGCAGTTCCCCGAAGGGCTGACACCGGCTGCGCCTCAGCAGCCAGACAACCTCCCTCCCTCTGGTCGGGCACTGCAAGCCACACAGCCACTTGTGTCCCCTGTGTCCCTCCCTGGAGGCCGCAGCGCGTTTTGGGTTTTGGCGCGGACGGGCCCCTCTCGGCTTCCGTAGTCCATTTGCCCCCGGAGCCTGCCAGACCCCTGGCCCCAAGGGCGGGCCCTGCTGAGTCCCCGAGCGCCTCCTGGGTTCCTGCCACCACCCTTGGGCCGGGATGTGGTGCCACCTTGTGCATAGAAGCCCTGCACACAGGCAAGAAGCCCCCCAGGCCCGCGGGCGCGCCCGACCCTGGAGCCCCCTGGCTGGCTGCAGCCACAGGGAACGGGGGTTCTGAGTTGGCAGCCCCCATTCCCGAAGCATCCACGGGCAGTTCCCCGAAGGGCTGACACTGGCTGCGCCTCAGCAGCCAGACAACCTCCCTCCCTCTGCTCGGACACTGCAAGCCACACAGCCACTTGTGTCCCCTGTGTCCCTGGAGGCCGCAGCGCGTTTTGGGTTTTGGCGCGGACGGGCCCCTCTCGGCTTCCGTAGTCCATTTGCCCCCGGAGCCTGCCAGACCCCTGGCCCCAGGGGCGGGCCCTGCTGAGTCCCCGAGCGCCTCCTGGGTTCCTGCCACCACCCTTGGGCCGGGATGAGGTGCCACCTTGTGCGTAGAAGCCCTGCACACAGGCAAGAAGCCCCCCAGGCCCGCCCGACCCTGGAGCCCCCTGGCTGGCTGCAGCCACAGGGAACGGGGGTTCTGAGTTGGCAGCCCCCATTCCCGAAGCATCCACGGGCAGTTCCCCGAAGGGCTGACACCGGCTGCGCCTCAGCAGCCAGACAACCTCCCTCCCTCTGGTCGGGCACTGCAAGCCACACAGCCACTTGTGTCCCCTGTGTCCCTGGAGGCCGCAGCGCGTTTTGGGTTTTGGCGCGGACGGGCCCCTCTCGGCTTCCGTAGTCCATTTGCCCCGGAGCCTGCCAGACCCCTGGCCCCAGGGGCGGGCCCTGCTGAGTCCCCGAGCGCCTCCTGGGTTCCTGCCACCACCCTTGGGCCGGGATGTGGTGCCACCTTATGCGTAGAAGCCCTGCAAACAGGCAAGAAGCCCCCCAGGCCCGCGGGCGCGCCCGACCCTGGAGCCCCCTGGCTGGCTGCAGCCACAGGGAACGGGGGTTCTGAGTTGGCAGCCCCCATTCCCGAAGCATCCACGGGCAGTTCCCCGAAGGGCTGACACGGGCTGCGCCTCAGCAGCCAGACAACCTCCCTCCCTCTGGTCGGGCACTGCAAGCCACACAGCCACTTGTGTCCCCTGTGTCCCTGGAGGCCGCAGCGCGTTTTGGGTTTTGGCGCGGACGGGCCCCTCTCGGCTTCCGTAGTCCATTTGCCCCCGGAGCCTGCCAGACCCCTGGCCCCAGGGGCGGGCCCTGCTGAGTCCCCGAGCGCCTCCTGGGTTCCTGCCACCACCCTTGGGCCGGGATGAGGTGCCACCTTGTGCGTAGAAGCCCTGCACACAGGCAAGAAGCCCCCCAGGCCCGCGGGCGCGCCCGACCCTGGAGCCCCCTGGCTGGCTGCAGCCACAGGGAACGGGGGTTCTGAGTTGGCAGCCCCCATTCCCGAAGCATCCACGGGCAGTTCCCCGAAAGGCTGACACCGGCTGCGCCTCAGCAGCCAGACAACCTCCCTCCCTCTGGTCGGGCACTGCAAGCCACACAGCCACTTGTGTCCCCTGTGTCCCTGGAGGCCGCAGTGCGTTTTGGGTTTTGGCGCGGACGGGCCCCTCTCGGCTTCCGTAGTCCATTTGCCCCGGAGCCTGCCAGACCCCTGGCCCCAGGGGCGGGCCCTGCTGAGTTCCCGAGCGCCTCCTGAGTTCCTGCCACCACCCTTGGGCCGGGATGAGGTGCCACCTTGTGCGTAGAAGCCCTGCACACAGGCAAGAAGCCCCCCAGGCCCGTGGGCGCGCCCGACCCTGGAGCCCCCTGGCTGGCTGCAGCCACAGGGAACGGGTGTTCTGAGTTGGCAGCCCCCATTCCCGAAGCATCCACGGGCAGTTCCCCGAAGGGCTGACACCGGCTGCGCCTCAGCAGCCAGACAACCTCCCTCCCTCTGGTCGGGCACTGCAAGCCACACAGCCACTTGTGTCCCCTGTGTCCCTGGAGGCCGCAGCGCGTTTTGGGTTTTGGCGCGGACGGGCCCCTCTCGGCTTCCGTAGTCCATTTGCCCTGGAGCCTGCCAGACCCCTGGCCCCAGGGGCGGGCCCTGCTGAGTTCCCGAGCGCCTCCTGAGTTCCTGCCACCACCCTTGGGCCGGGATGAGGTGCCACCTTGTGCGTAGAAGCCCTGCACACAGGCAAGAAGCCCCCCAGGCCCACGGGCGCGCCCGACCCTGGAGCACCCTGGCTGGCTGCAGCCACAGGGAACGGGGGTTCTGAGTTGGCAGCCCCCATTCCCGAAGCATCCACGGGCAGTTCCCCGAAGGGCTGACACCGGCTGCGCCTCAGCAGCCAGACAACCTCCCTCCCTCTGGTCGGGCACTGCAAGCCACACAGCCACTTGTGTCCCCTGTGTCCCTGGAGGCCGCAGCGCGTTTTGGGTTTTGGCGCAGACGGGCCCCTCTCGGCTTCCGTAGTCCATTTGCCCCGGAGCCTGCCAGACCCCTGGCCCCAGGGGCGGGATCTGCTGAGTCCCCGAGCGCCTCCTGGGTTCCTGCCACCACCCTTGGGCCGGGATGAGGTGCCACCTTGTGCGTAGAAGCCCTGCACACAGGCAAGAAGCCCCCCAGGCCCACGGGCGCGCCCGACCCTGGAGCCCCCTGGCTGGCTGCAGCCACAGGGAACGGGGGTTCTGAGTTGGCAGCCCCCATTCCCGAAGCATCCACGGGCAGTTCCCCGAAGGGCTGACACCGGCTGCGCCTCAGCAGCCAGACAACCTCCCTCCCTCTGGTCGGGCACTGCAAGCCACACAGCCACTTGTGTCCCCTGTGTCCCTCCCTGGAGGCCGCAGCGCGTTTTGGGTTTTGGCGCGGACGGGCCCCTCTCGGCTTCTGTAGTCCATTTGCCCCTGGAGCCTGCCAGACCCCTGGCCCCAGGGGCGGGCCCTGCTGAGTCCCCGAGCGCCTCCTGGGTTCCTGCCACCACCCTTGGGCCGGGATGTGGTGCCACCTTGTGCGTAGAAGCCCTGCACACAGGCAAGAAGCCCCCCAGGCCCGCGGGCGCGCCCGACCCTGGAGCCCCCTGGCTGGCTGCAGCCACAGGGAACGGGGGTTCTGAGTTGGCAGCCCCCATTCCCGAAGCATCCACAGGCAGTTCCCCGAAGGGCTGACACCGGCTGCGCCTCAGCAGCCAGACAACCTCCCTCCCTCTGGTCGGGCACTGCAAGCCACACAGCCACTTGTGTCCCCTGTGTCCCTGGAGGCCGCAGCACGTTTTGGGTTTTGGCGCGGACGGGCCCCTCTCGGCTTCCGTAGTCCATTTGCCCCCGGAGCCTGCCAGACCCCTGGCCCCAGGGGCGGGCCCTGCTGAGTCCCCGAGCGCCTCCTGGGTTCCTGCCACCACCCTTGGGCCGGGATGAGGTGCCACCTTGTGCGTAGAAGCCCTGCACACAGGCAAGAAGCCCCCCAGGCCCGCGGGCGCGCCCGACCCTGGAGCCCCCTGGCTGGCTGCAGCCACAGGGAACGGGGGTTCTGAGTTGGCAGCCCCCATTCCCGAAGCATCCACGGGCAGTTCCCTGAAGGGCTGACACCGGCTGCGCCTCAGCAGCCAGACAACCTCCCTCCCTCTGGTCGGGCACTGCAAGCCACACAGCAACTTGTGTCCCCTGTGTCCCTGGAGGCCGCAGCGCGTTTTGGGTTTTGGCGCAGACGGGCCCCTCTCGGCTTCCGTAGTCCATTTGCCCCGGAGCCTGCCAGACCCCTGGCCCCAGGGGCGGGCCCTGCTGAGTCCCCGAGCGCCTCCTGGGTTCCTGCCACCACCCTTGGGCCGGGATGAGGTGCCACCTTGTGCGTAGAAGCCCTGCACACAGGCAAGAAGCCCCCCAGGCCCACGGGCGCGCCCGACCCTGGAGCCCCCTGGCTGGCTGCAGCCACAGGGAACGGGGGTTCTGAGTTGGCAGCCCCCATTCCCGAAGCATCCACGGGCAGTTCCCCGAAGGGCTGACACCGGCTGCGCCTCAGCAGCCAGACAACCTCCCTCCCTCTGGTCGGGCACTGCAAGCCACACAGCCACTTGTGTCCCCTGTGTCCCTCCCTGGAGGCCGCAGCGCGTTTTGGGTTTTGGCGCGGACGGGCCCCTCTCGGCTTCTGTAGTCCATTTGCCCCTGGAGCCTGCCAGACCCCTGGCCCCAGGGGCGGGCCCTGCTGAGTCCCCGAGCGCCTCCTGGGTTCCTGCCACCACCCTTGGGCCGGGATGTGGTGCCACCTTGTGCGTAGAAGCCCTGCACACAGGCAAGAAGCCCCCCAGGCCCGCGGGCGCGCCCGACCCTGGAGCCCCCTGGCTGGCTGCAGCCACAGGGAACGGGGGTTCTGAGTTGGCAGCCCCCATTCCCGAAGCATCCACAGGCAGTTCCCCGAAGGGCTGACACCGGCTGCGCCTCAGCAGCCAGACAACCTCCCTCCCTCTGGTCGGGCACTGCAAGCCACACAGCCACTTGTGTCCCCTGTGTCCCTGGAGGCCGCAGCGCGTTTTGGGTTTTGGCGTGGACGGGCCCCTCTCGGCTTCCGTAGTCCATTTGCCCCCGGAGCCTGCCAGACCCCTGGCCCCAGGGGCGGGCCCTGCTGAGTCCCCGAGCGCCTCCTGGGTTCCTGCCACCACCCTTGGGCCGGGATGAGGTGCCACCTTGTGCGTAGAAGCCCTACACACAGGCAAGAAGCCCCCCAGGCCCGCGGGCGCGCCCGACCCTGGAGCCCCCTGGCTGGCTGCAGCCACAGGGAACGGGGGTTCTGAGTTGGCAGCCCCCATTCCCGAAGCATCCACGGGCAGTTCCCTGAAGGGCTGACACCGGCTGCGCCTCAGCAGCCAGACAACCTCCCTCCCTCTGGTCGGGCACTGCAAGCCACACAGCCACTTGTGTCCCCTGTGTCCCTGGAGGCCGCAGCGCGTTTTGGGTTTTGGCGCGGACGGGCCCCTCTCGGCTTCCGTAGTCCATTTGCCCCCGGAGCCTGCCAGACCCCTGGCCACAGGGGCGGGCCCTGCTGAGTCCCCGAGCGCCTCCTGGGTTCCTGCCACCACCCTTGGGCCGGGATGTGGTGCCACCTTGTGCGTAGAAGCCCTGCACACAGGCAAGAAGCCCCCCAGGCCCGCGGGCGCGCCCGACCCTGGAGCCCCCTGGCTGGCTGCAGCCACAGGGAACGGGGGTTCTGAGTTGGCAGCCCCCATTCCCGAAGCATCCACGGGCAGTTCCCCGAAGGGCTGACACCGGCTGCGCCTCAGCAGCCAGACAACCTCCCTCCCTCTGGTCGGGCACTGCAAGCCACACAGCCACTTGTGTCCCCTGTGTCCCTGGAGGCCGCAGCGCGTTTTGGGTTTTGGCGCGGACGGGCCCCTCTTGGCTTCCGTAGTCCATTTGCCCTGGAGCCTGCCAGACCCCTGGCCCCAGGGGCGGGCCCTGCTGAGTTCCCGAGCGCCTCCTGAGTTCCTGCCACCACCCTTGGGCCGGGATGTGGTGCCACCTTGTGCGTAGAAGCCCTGCACACAGGCAAGAAGCCCCCCAGGCCCGTGGGCGCACCCGACCCTGGAGCCCCCTGGCTGGTTGCAGCCACAGGGAACGGGGGTTCTGAGTTGGCAGCCCCCATTCCCGAAGCATCCACGGGCAGTTCCCCGAAGGGCTGACACCGGCTGCGCCTCAGCAGCCAGACAACCTCCCTCCCTCTGGTCGGGCACTGCAAGCCACACAGCCACTTGTGTCCCCTGTATCCCTGGAGGCCGCAGCGCGTTTTGGGTTTTGGCGCGGACGGGCCCCTCTCGGCTTCCGTAGTCCATTTGCCCCGGAGCCTGCCAGACCCCTGGCCCCAGGGGCGGGCCCTGCTGAGTCCCCGAGCGCCTCCTGGGTTCCTGCCACCACCCTTGGGCCGGGATGAGGTGCCACCTTGTGCGTAGAAGCCCTGCACACAGGCAAGAAGCCCCCCAGGCCCACGGGCTCGCCCGACCCTGGAGCCCCCTGGCTGGCTGCAGCCACAGGGAACGGGGGTTCTGAGTTGGCAGCCCCCATTCCCGAAGCATCCACGGGCAGTTCCCCGAAGGGCTGACACCGGCTGCGCCTCAGCAGCCAGACAACCTCCCTCCCTCTGGTCGGGCACTGCAAGCCACACAGCCACTTGTGTCCCCTGTGTCCCTGGAGGCCGCTGCGCGTTTTGGGTTTTGGCGCGGACGGGCCCCTCTCGGCTTCCGTAGTCCATTTGCCCCCGGAGCCTGCCAAACCCCTGGCCCCAGGGGCGGGCCCTGCTGAGTCCCCGAGCGCCTCCTGGGTTCCTGCCACCACCCTTGGGCCGGGATGAGGTGCCACCTTGTGCGTAGAAGCCCTGCAAACAGGCAAGAAGCCCCCCAGGCCCGCGGGCGCGCCCGACCCTGGAGCCCCCTGGCTGGCTGCAGCCACAGGGAACGGGGGTTCTGAGTTGGCAGCCCCCATTCCCGAAGCATCCACGGGCAGTTCCCCGAAGGGCTGACACCGGCTGAGCCTCAGCAGCCAGACAACCTCCCTCCCTCTGGTCGGGCACTGCAAGCCACACAGCCACTTGTGTCCCCTGTGTCCCTGGAGGCCGCAGCGCGTTTTGGGTTTTGGCGCGGACGGGACCCTCTCGGCTTCCGTAGTCCATTTGCCCCCGGAGCCTGCCAGACCCCTGGCCCCAGGGGCGGGCCCTGCTGAGTCCCCGAGCGCCTCCTGGGTTCCTGCCACCACCCTTGGGCCGGGATGAGGTGCCACCTTGTGCGTAGAAGCCCTGCACACAGGCAAGAAGCCCCCCCGGCCCACGGGCGCGCCCGACCCTGGAGCCCCCTGGCTGGCTGCAGCCACAGGGAACGGGGGTTCTGAGTTGGCAGCCCCCATTCCCGAAGCATCCACGGGCAGTTCCCCGAAGGGCTGACACCGGCTGCGCCTCAGCAGCCAGACAACCTCCCTCCCTCTGGTCGGGCACTGCAAGCCACACAGCCACTTGTGTCCCCTGTGTCCCTGGAGGCCGCAGCGCGTTTTGGGTTTTGGCGCGGACGGGCCCCTCTCGGCTTCCGTAGTCCATTTGCCCCCGGAGCCTGCCAGACCCCTGGCCCCAGGGGCGGGCCCTGCTGAGTCCCCGAGCGCCTCCTGGGTTCCTGCCACCACCCTTGGGCCGGGATGAGGTGCCACCTAGTGCGTAGAAGCCCTGCACACAGGCAAGAAGCCCCCCAGGCCCGCCCGACCCTGGAGCCCCCTGGCTGGCTGCAGCCACAGGGAACGGGGGTTCTGAGTTGGCAGCCCCCATTCCCGAAGCATCCACGGGCAGTTCCCCGAAGGGCTGACACCGGCTGCGCCTCAGCAGCCAGACAACCTCCCTCCCTCTGGTCGGGCACTGCAAGCCACACAGCCACTTGTGTCCCCTGTGTCCCTGGAGGCCGCAGCGCGTTTTGGGTTTTGGCGCGGACGGGCCCCTCTTGGCTTCCGTAGTCCATTTGCCCTGGAGCCTGCCAGACCCCTGGCCCCAGGGGCGGGCCCTGCTGAGTTCCCGAGCGCCTCCTGAGTTCCTGCCACCACCCTTGGGCCGGGATGTGGTGCCACCTTGTGCGTAGAAGCCCTGCACACAGGCAAGAAGCCCCCCAGGCCCGTGGGCGCACCCGACCCTGGAGCCCCCTGGCTGGTTGCAGCCACAGGGAACGGGGGTTCTGAGTTGGCAGCCCCCATTCCCGAAGCATCCACGGGCAGTTCCCCGAAGGGCTGACACCGGCTGCGCCTCAGCAGCCAGACAACCTCCCTCCCTCTGGTCGGGCACTGCAAGCCACACAGCCA
Source organism: Lepus europaeus (assembly GCF_033115175.1). Taxonomy (NCBI): domain Eukaryota; kingdom Metazoa; phylum Chordata; class Mammalia; order Lagomorpha; family Leporidae; genus Lepus; species Lepus europaeus. The sequence goes on from NW_026909115.1 coordinate 63,616, forward strand.
CTTGTGTCCCCTGTATCCCTGGAGGCCGCAGCGCGTTTTGGGTTTTGGCGCGGACGGGCCCCTCTCGGCTTCCGTAGTCCATTTGCCCCGGAGCCTGCCAGACCCCTGGCCCCAGGGGCGGGCCCTGCTGAGTCCCCGAGCGCCTCCTGGGTTCCTGCCACCACCCTTGGGCCGGGATGAGGTGCCACCTTGTGCGTAGAAGCCCTGCACACAGGCAAGAAGCCCCCCAGGCCCACGGGCTCGCCCGACCCTGGAGCCCCCTGGCTGGCTGCAGCCACAGGGAACGGGGGTTCTGAGTTGGCAGCCCCCATTCCCGAAGCATCCACGGGCAGTTCCCCGAAGGGCTGACACCGGCTGCGCCTCAGCAGCCAGACAACCTCCCTCCCTCTGGTCGGGCACTGCAAGCCACACAGCCACTTGTGTCCCCTGTGTCCCTGGAGGCCGCTGCGCGTTTTGGGTTTTGGCGCGGACGGGCCCCTCTCGGCTTCCGTAGTCCATTTGCCCCCGGAGCCTGCCAGACCCCTGGCCCCAGGGGCGGGCCCTGCTGAGTCCCCGAGCGCCTCCTGGGTTCCTGCCACCACCCTTGGGCCGGGATGAGGTGCCACCTTGTGCGTAGAAGCCCTGCAAACAGGCAAGAAGCCCCCCAGGCCCGCGGGCGCGCCCGACCCTGGAGCCCCCTGGCTGGCTGCAGCCACAGGGAACGGGGGTTCTGAGTTGGCAGCCCCCATTCCCGAAGCATCCACGGGCAGTTCCCCGAAGGGCTGACACCGGCTGAGCCTCAGCAGCCAGACAACCTCCCTCCCTCTGGTCGGGCACTGCAAGCCACACAGCCACTTGTGTCCCCTGTGTCCCTGGAGGCCGCAGCGCGTTTTGGGTTTTGGCGCGGACGGGACCCTCTCGGCTTCCGTAGTCCATTTGCCCCCGGAGCCTGCCAGACCCCTGGCCCCAGGGGCGGGCCCTGCTGAGTCCCCGAGCGCCTCCTGGGTTCCTGCCACCACCCTTGGGCCGGGATGAGGTGCCACCTTGTGCGTAGAAGCCCTGCACACAGGCAAGAAGCCCCCCCGGCCCACGGGCGCGCCCGACCCTGGAGCCCCCTGGCTGGCTGCAGCCACAGGGAACGGGGGTTCTGAGTTGGCAGCCCCCATTCCCGAAGCATCCACGGGCAGTTCCCCGAAGGGCTGACACCGGCTGCGCCTCAGCAGCCAGACAACCTCCCTCCCTCTGGTCGGGCACTGCAAGCCACACAGCCACTTGTGTCCCCTGTGTCCCTGGAGGCCGCAGCGCGTTTTGGGTTTTGGCGCGGACGGGCCCCTCTCGGCTTCCGTAGTCCATTTGCCCCCGGAGCCTGCCAGACCCCTGGCCCCAGGGGCGGGCCCTGCTGAGTCCCCGAGCGCCTCCTGGGTTCCTGCCACCACCCTTGGGCCGGGATGAGGTGCCACCTAGTGCGTAGAAGCCCTGCACACAGGCAAGAAGCCCCCCAGGCCCGCCCGACCCTGGAGCCCCCTGGCTGGCTGCAGCCACAGGGAACGGGGGTTCTGAGTTGGCAGCCCCCATTCCCGAAGCATCCACGGGCAGTTCCCCGAAGGGCTGACACCGGCTGCGCCTCAGCAGCCAGACAACCTCCCTCCCTCTGGTCGGGCACTGCAAGCCACACAGCCACTTGTGTCCCCTGTGTCCCTGGAGGCCGCAGCGCGTTTTGGGTTTTGGCGCGGACGGGCCCCTCTCGGCTTCCGTAGTCCATTTGCCCCGGAGCCTGCCAGACCCCTGGCCCCAGGGGCGGGCCCTGCTGAGTCCCCGAGCGCCTCCTGGGTTCCTGCCACCACCCTTGGGCCGGGATGTGGTGCCACCTTATGCGTAGAAGCCCTGCAAACAGGCAAGAAGCCCCCCAGGCCCGCGGGCGCGCCCGAACCTGGAGCCCCCTGGCTGGCTGCAGCCACAGGGAACGGGGGTTCTGAGTTGGCAGCCCCCATTCCCGAAGCATCCACGGGCAGTTCCCCGAAGGGCTGACACGGGCTGCGCCTCAGCAGCCAGACAACCTCCCTCCCTCTGGTCGGGCACTGCAAGCCACACAGCCACTTGTGTCCCCTGTGTCCCTGGAGGCCGCAGCGCGTTTTGGGTTTTGGCGCGGACGGGCCCCTCTCGGCTTTCGTAGTCCATTTGCCCCCGGAGCCTGCCAGACCCCTGGCCCCAGCGGCGGGCCCTGCTGAGTCCCCGAGCGCCTCCTGGGTTCCTGCCACCACCCTTGGGCCGGGATGAGGTGCCACCTTGTGCGTAGAAGCCCTGCACACAGGCAAGAAGCCCCCCAGGCCCGCGGGCGCGCCCGACCCTGGAGCCCCCTGGCTGGCTGCAGCCACAGGGAACGGGGGTTCTGAGTTGGCAGCCCCCATTCCCGAAGCATCCACGGGCAGTTCCCCGAAAGGCTGACACCGGCTGCGCCTCAGCAGCCAGACAACCTCCCTCCCTCTGGTCGGGCACTGCAAGCCACACAGCCACTTGTGTCCCCTGTGTCCCTGGAGGCCGCAGTGCATTTTGGGTTTTGGCGCGGACGGGCCCCTCTCGGCTTCCGTAGTCCATTTGCCCCGGAGCCTGCCAGACCCCTGGCCCCAGGGGCGGGCCCTGCTGAGTCCCCGAGCGCCTCCTGAGTTCCTGCCACCACCCTTGGGCCGGGATGAGGTGCCACCTTGTGCGTAGAAGCTCTGCACACAGGCAAGAAGCCCCCCAGGCCCGCGGGCGCGCCCGACCCTGGAGCCCCCTGGCTGGCTGCAGCCACAGGGAACGGGGGTTCTGAGTTGGCAGCCCCCATTCCCGAAGCATCCACGGGCAGTTCCCCGAAGGGCTGACACCGGCTGCGCCTCAGCAGCCAGACAACCTCCCTCCCTCTGGTCGGGCACTGCAAGCCACACAGCCACTTGTGTCCCCTGTGTCCCTGGAGGCCGCAGCGCGTTTTGGGTTTTGGCGCGGACGGGCCCCTCTCGGCTTCCGTAGTCCATTTGCCCTGGAGCCTGCCAGACCCCTGGCCCCAGGGGCGGGCCCTGCTGAGTTCCCGAGCGCCTCCTGAGTTCCTGCCACCACCCTTGGGCCGGGATGAGGTGCCACCTAGTGCGTAGAAGCCCTGCACACAGGCAAGAAGCCCCCCAGGCCCGCCCGACCCTGGAGCCCCCTGGCTGGCTGCAGCCACAGGGAACGGGGGTTCTGAGTTGGCAGCCCCCATTCCCGAAGCATCCACGGGCAGTTCCCCGAAGGGCTGACACCGGCTGCGCCTCAGCAGCCAGACAACCTCCCTCCCTCTGGTCGGGCACTGCAAGCCACACAGCCACTTGTGTCCCCTGTGTCCCTGGAGGCCGCAGCGCGTTTTGGGTTTTGGCGCGGACGGGCCCCTCTCGGCTTCCGTAGTCCATTTGCCCCGGAGCCTGCCAGACCCCTGGCCCCAGGGGCGGGCCCTGCTGAGTCCCCGAGCGCCTCCTGGGTTCCTGCCACCACCCTTGGGCCGGGATGTGGTGCCACCTTATGCGTAGAAGCCCTGCAAACAGGCAAGAAGCCCCCCAGGCCCGCGGGCGCGCCCGACCCTGGAGCCCCCTGGCTGGCTGCAGCCACAGGGAACGGGGGTTCTGAGTTGGCAGCCCCCATTCCCGAAGCATCCACGGGCAGTTCCCCGAAGGGCTGACACGGGCTGCGCCTCAGCAGCCAGACAACCTCCCTCCCTCTGGTCGGGCACTGCAAGCCACACAGCCACTTGTGTCCCCTGTGTCCCTGGAGGCCGCAGCGCGTTTTGGGTTTTGGCGCGGACGGGCCCCTCTCGGCTTCCGTAGTCCATTTGCCCCCGGAGCCTGCCAGACCCCTGGCCCCAGGGGCGGGCCCTGCTGAGTCCCTGAGCGCCTCCTGGGTTCCTGCCACCACCCTTGGGCCGGGATGAGGTGCCACCTTGTGCGTAGAAGCCCTGCACACAGGCAAGAAGCCCCCCAGGCCCGCGGGCGCGCCCGACCCTGGAGCCCCCTGGCTGGCTGCAGCCACAGGGAACGGGGGTTCTGAGTTGGCAGCCCCCATTCCCGAAGCATCCACGGGCAGTTCCCCGAAGGGCTGACACCGGCTGCGCCTCAGCAGCCAGACAACCTCCCTCCCTCTGGTCGGGCACTGCAAGCCACACAGCCACTTGTGTCCCCTGTGTCCCTCCCTGGAGGCCGCAGCGCGTTTTGGGTTTTGGCGCAGACGGGCCCCTCTCGGCTTCCGTAGTCCATTTGCCCCAGAGCCTGCCAGACCCCTGGCCCCAGGGGCGGGCCCTGCTGAGTCCCCGAGCGCCTCCTGGGTTCCTGCCACCACCCTTGGGCTGGGATGAGGTGCCACCTTGTGCGTAGAAGCCCTGCACACAGGCAAGAAGCCCCCCAGGCCCACGGGCGCGCCCGACCCTGGAGCCCCCTGGCTGGCTGCAGCCACAGGGAACGGGGGTTCTGAGTTGGCAGCCCCCATTCCCGAAGCATCCACGGGCAGTTCCCCGAAGGGCTGACACCGGCTGCGCCTCAGCAGCCAGACAACCTCCCTCCCTCTGGTCGGGCACTGCAAGCCACACAGCCACTTGTGTCCCCTGTGTCCCTGGAGGCCGCAGCGCGTTTTGGGTTTTGGCGCGGACGGGCCCCTCTCGGCTTTCGTAGTCCATTTGCCCCCGGAGCCTGCCAGACCCCTGGCCCCAGCGGCGGGCCCTGCTGAGTCCCCGAGCGCCTCCTGGGTTCCTGCCACCACCCTTGGGCCGGGATGAGGTGCCACCTTGTGCGTAGAAGCCCTGCACACAGGCAAGAAGCCCCCCAGGCCCGCGGGCGCGCCCGACCCTGGAGCCCCCTGGCTGGCTGCAGCCACAGGGAACGGGGGTTCTGAGTTGGCAGCCCCCATTCCCGAAGCATCCACGGGCAGTTCCCCGAAAGGCTGACACCGGCTGCGCCTCAGCAGCCAGACAACCTCCCTCCCTCTGGTCGGGCACTGCAAGCCACACAGCCACTTGTGTCCCCTGTGTCCCTGGAGGCCGCAGTGCATTTTGGGTTTTGGCGCGGACGGGCCCCTCTCGGCTTCCGTAGTCCATTTGCCCCGGAGCCTGCCAGACCCCTGGCCCCAGGGGCGGGCCCTGCTGAGTCCCCGAGCGCCTCCTGAGTTCCTGCCACCACCCTTGGGCCGGGATGAGGTGCCACCTTGTGCGTAGAAGCTCTGCACACAGGCAAGAAGCCCCCCAGGCCCGCGGGCGCGCCCGACCCTGGAGCCCCCTGGCTGGCTGCAGCCACAGGGAACGGGGGTTCTGAGTTGGCAGCCCCCATTCCCGAAGCATCCACGGGCAGTTCCCCGAAGGGCTGACACCGGCTGCGCCTCAGCAGCCAGACAACCTCCCTCCCTCTGGTCGGGCACTGCAAGCCACACAGCCACTTGTGTCCCCTGTGTCCCTGGAGGCCGCAGCGCGTTTTGGGTTTTGGCGCGGACGGGCCCCTCTCGGCTTCCGTAGTCCATTTGCCCTGGAGCCTGCCAGACCCCTGGCCCCAGGGGCGGGCCCTGCTGAGTTCCCGAGCGCCTCCTGAGTTCCTGCCACCACCCTTGGGCCGGGATGAGGTGCCACCTAGTGCGTAGAAGCCCTGCACACAGGCAAGAAGCCCCCCAGGCCCGCCCGACCCTGGAGCCCCCTGGCTGGCTGCAGCCACAGGGAACGGGGGTTCTGAGTTGGCAGCCCCCATTCCCGAAGCATCCACGGGCAGTTCCCCGAAGGGCTGACACCGGCTGCGCCTCAGCAGCCAGACAACCTCCCTCCCTCTGGTCGGGCACTGCAAGCCACACAGCCACTTGTGTCCCCTGTGTCCCTGGAGGCCGCAGCGCGTTTTGGGTTTTGGCGCGGACGGGCCCCTCTCGGCTTCCGTAGTCCATTTGCCCCGGAGCCTGCCAGACCCCTGGCCCCAGGGGCGGGCCCTGCTGAGTCCCCGAGCGCCTCCTGGGTTCCTGCCACCACCCTTGGGCCGGGATGTGGTGCCACCTTATGCGTAGAAGCCCTGCAAACAGGCAAGAAGCCCCCCAGGCCCGCGGGCGCGCCCGACCCTGGAGCCCCCTGGCTGGCTGCAGCCACAGGGAACGGGGGTTCTGAGTTGGCAGCCCCCATTCCCGAAGCATCCACGGGCAGTTCCCCGAAGGGCTGACACGGGCTGCGCCTCAGCAGCCAGACAACCTCCCTCCCTCTGGTCGGGCACTGCAAGCCACACAGCCACTTGTGTCCCCTGTGTCCCTGGAGGCCGCAGCGCGTTTTGGGTTTTGGCGCGGACGGGCCCCTCTCGGCTTCCGTAGTCCATTTGCCCCCGGAGCCTGCCAGACCCCTGGCCCCAGGGGCGGGCCCTGCTGAGTCCCTGAGCGCCTCCTGGGTTCCTGCCACCACCCTTGGGCCGGGATGAGGTGCCACCTTGTGCGTAGAAGCCCTGCACACAGGCAAGAAGCCCCCCAGGCCCGCGGGCGCGCCCGACCCTGGAGCCCCCTGGCTGGCTGCAGCCACAGGGAACGGGGGTTCTGAGTTGGCAGCCCCCATTCCCGAAGCATCCACGGGCAGTTCCCCGAAGGGCTGACACCGGCTGCGCCTCAGCAGCCAGACAACCTCCCTCCCTCTGGTCGGGCACTGCAAGCCACACAGCCACTTGTGTCCCCTGTGTCCCTCCCTGGAGGCCGCAGCGCGTTTTGGGTTTTGGCGCAGACGGGCCCCTCTCGGCTTCCGTAGTCCATTTGCCCCAGAGCCTGCCAGACCCCTGGCCCCAGGGGCGGGCCCTGCTGAGTCCCCGAGCGCCTCCTGGGTTCCTGCCACCACCCTTGGGCTGGGATGAGGTGCCACCTTGTGCGTAGAAGCCCTGCACACAGGCAAGAAGCCCCCCAGGCCCACGGGCGCGCCCGACCCTGGAGCCCCCTGGCTGGCTGCAGCCACAGGGAACGGGGGTTCTGAGTTGGCAGCCCCCATTCCCGAAGCATCCACGGGCAGTTCCCCGAAGGGCTGACACCGGCTGCGCCTCAGCAGCCAGACAACCTCCCTCCCTCTGGTCGGGCACTGCAAGCCACACAGCCACTTGTGTCCCCTGTGTCCCTGGAGGCCGCAGCGCGTTTTGGGTTTTGGCGCGGACGGGCCCCTCTCGGCTTTCGTAGTCCATTTGCCCCCGGAGCCTGCCAGACCCCTGGCCCCAGCGGCGGGCCCTGCTGAGTCCCCGAGCGCCTCCTGGGTTCCTGCCACCACCCTTGGGCCGGGATGAGGTGCCACCTTGTGCGTAGAAGCCCTGCACACAGGCAAGAAGCCCCCCAGGCCCGCGGGCGCGCCCGACCCTGGAGCCCCCTGGCTGGCTGCAGCCACAGGGAACGGGGGTTCTGAGTTGGCAGCCCCCATTCCCGAAGCATCCACGGGCAGTTCCCCGAAAGGCTGACACCGGCTGCGCCTCAGCAGCCAGACAACCTCCCTCCCTCTGGTCGGGCACTGCAAGCCACACAGCCACTTGTGTCCCCTGTGTCCCTGGAGGCCGCAGTGCATTTTGGGTTTTGGCGCGGACGGGCCCCTCTCGGCTTCCGTAGTCCATTTGCCCCGGAGCCTGCCAGACCCCTGGCCCCAGGGGCGGGCCCTGCTGAGTCCCCGAGCGCCTCCTGAGTTCCTGCCACCACCCTTGGGCCGGGATGAGGTGCCACCTTGTGCGTAGAAGCTCTGCACACAGGCAAGAAGCCCCCCAGGCCCGCGGGCGCGCCCGACCCTGGAGCCCCCTGGCTGGCTGCAGCCACAGGGAACGGGGGTTCTGAGTTGGCAGCCCCCATTCCCGAAGCATCCACGGGCAGTTCCCCGAAGGGCTGACACCGGCTGCGCCTCAGCAGCCAGACAACCTCCCTCCCTCTGGTCGGGCACTGCAAGCCACACAGCCACTTGTGTCCCCTGTGTCCCTGGAGGCCGCAGCGCGTTTTGGGTTTTGGCGCGGACGGGCCCCTCTCGGCTTCCGTAGTCCATTTGCCCTGGAGCCTGCCAGACCCCTGGCCCCAGGGGCGGGCCCTGCTGAGTTCCCGAGCGCCTCCTGAGTTCCTGCCACCACCCTTGGGCCGGGATGAGGTGCCACCTAGTGCGTAGAAGCCCTGCACACAGGCAAGAAGCCCCCCAGGCCCGCCCGACCCTGGAGCCCCCTGGCTGGCTGCAGCCACAGGGAACGGGGGTTCTGAGTTGGCAGCCCCCATTCCCGAAGCATCCACGGGCAGTTCCCCGAAGGGCTGACACCGGCTGCGCCTCAGCAGCCAGACAACCTCCCTCCCTCTGGTCGGGCACTGCAAGCCACACAGCCACTTGTGTCCCCTGTGTCCCTGGAGGCCGCAGCGCGTTTTGGGTTTTGGCGCGGACGGGCCCCTCTCGGCTTCCGTAGTCCATTTGCCCCGGAGCCTGCCAGACCCCTGGCCCCAGGGGCGGGCCCTGCTGAGTCCCCGAGCGCCTCCTGGGTTCCTGCCACCACCCTTGGGCCGGGATGTGGTGCCACCTTATGCGTAGAAGCCCTGCAAACAGGCAAGAAGCCCCCCAGGCCCGCGGGCGCGCCCGACCCTGGAGCCCCCTGGCTGGCTGCAGCCACAGGGAACGGGGGTTCTGAGTTGGCAGCCCCCATTCCCGAAGCATCCACGGGCAGTTCCCCGAAGGGCTGACACGGGCTGCGCCTCAGCAGCCAGACAACCTCCCTCCCTCTGGTCGGGCACTGCAAGCCACACAGCCACTTGTGTCCCCTGTGTCCCTGGAGGCCGCAGCGCGTTTTGGGTTTTGGCGCGGACGGGCCCCTCTCGGCTTCCGTAGTCCATTTGCCCCCGGAGCCTGCCAGACCCCTGGCCCCAGGGGCGGGCCCTGCTGAGTCCCTGAGCGCCTCCTGGGTTCCTGCCACCACCCTTGGGCCGGGATGAGGTGCCACCTTGTGCGTAGAAGCCCTGCACACAGGCAAGAAGCCCCCCAGGCCCGCGGGCGCGCCCGACCCTGGAGCCCCCTGGCTGGCTGCAGCCACAGGGAACGGGGGTTCTGAGTTGGCAGCCCCCATTCCCGAAGCATCCACGGGCAGTTCCCCGAAGGGCTGACACCGGCTGCGCCTCAGCAGCCAGACAACCTCCCTCCCTCTGGTCGGGCACTGCAAGCCACACAGCCACTTGTGTCCCCTGTGTCCCTCCCTGGAGGCCGCAGCGCGTTTTGGGTTTTGGCGCAGACGGGCCCCTCTCGGCTTCCGTAGTCCATTTGCCCCAGAGCCTGCCAGACCCCTGGCCCCAGGGGCGGGCCCTGCTGAGTCCCCGAGCGCCTCCTGGGTTCCTGCCACCACCCTTGGGCTGGGATGAGGTGCCACCTTGTGCGTAGAAGCCCTGCACACAGGCAAGAAGCCCCCCAGGCCCACGGGCGCGCCCGACCCTGGAGCCCCCTGGCTGGCTGCAGCCACAGGGAACGGGGGTTCTGAGTTGGCAGCCCCCATTCCCGAAGCATCCACGGGCAGTTCCCCGAAGGGCTGACACCGGCTGCGCCTCAGCAGCCAGACAACCTCCCTCCCTCTGGTCGGGCACTGCAAGCCACACAGCCACTTGTGTCCCCTGTGTCCCTGGAGGCCGCAGCGCGTTTTGGGTTTTGGCGCGGACGGGCCCCTCTCGGCTTCCGTAGTCCATTTGCCCCTGGAGCCTGCCAGACCCCTGGCCCCAGGGGCGGGCCCTGCTGAGTCCCCGAGTGCCTCCTGGGTTCCTGCCACCACCCTTGGGCCGGGATGAGGTGCCACCTTGTGCGTAGAAGCCCTGCACACAGGCAAGAAGCCCCCCAGGCCCGCGGGCGCGCCCGACCCTGGAGCCCCCTGGCTGGCTGCAGCCACAGGGAACGGGGGTTCTGAGTTGGCAGCCCCCATTCCCGAAGCATCCACGGGCAGTTCCCTGAAGGGCTGACACCGGCTGCGCCTCAGCAGCCAGACAACCTCCCTCCCTCTGGTCGGGCACTGCAAGCCACACAGCCACTTGTGTCCCCTGTGTCCCTGGAGGCCGCAGCGCGTTTTGGGTTTTGGCGCGGACGGGCCCCTCTCGGCTTCCGTAGTCCATTTGCCCCCGGAGCCTGCCAGACCCCTGGCCACAGGGGCGGGCCCTGCTGAGTCCCCGAGCGCCTCCTGGGTTCCTGCCACCACCCTTGGGCCGGGATGTGGTGCCACCTTGTGCGTAGAAGCCCTGCACACAGGCAAGAAGCCCCCCAGGCCCGCGGGCGCGCCCGACCCTGGAGCCCCCTGGCTGGCTGCAGCCACAGGGAACGGGGGTTCTGAGTTGGCAGCCCCCATTCCCGAAGCATCCACGGGCAGTTCCCCGAAGGGCTGACACCGGCTGCGCCTCAGCAGCCAGACAACCTCCCTCCCTCTGGTCGGGCACTGCAAGCCACACAGCCACTTGTGTCCCCTGTGTCCCTGGAGGCCGCAGCGCGTTTTGGGTTTTGGCGCGGACGGGCCCCTCTTGGCTTCCGTAGTCCATTTGCCCTGGAGCCTGCCAGACCCCTGGCCCCAGGGGCGGGCCCTGCTGAGTTCCCGAGCGCCTCCTGAGTTCCTGCCACCACCCTTGGGCCGGGATGAGGTGCCACCTTGTGCGTAGAAGCCCTGCACACAGGCAAGAAGCCCCCCAGGCCCGTGGGCGCACCCGACCCTGGAGCCCCCTGGCTGGTTGCAGCCACAGGGAACGGGGGTTCTGAGTTGGCAGCCCCCATTCCCGAAGCATCCACGGGCAGTTCCCCGAAGGGCTGACACCGGCTGCGCCTCAGCAGCCAGACAACCTCCCTCCCTCTGGTCGGGCACTGCAAGCCACACAGCCACTTGTGTCCCCTGTATCCCTGGAGGCCGCAGCGCGTTTTGGGTTTTGGCGCGGACGGGCCCCTCTCGGCTTCCGTAGTCCATTTGCCCCGGAGCCTGCCAGACCCCTGGCCCCAGGGGCGGGCCCTGCTGAGTCCCCGAGCGCCTCCTGGGTTCCTGCCACCACCCTTGGGCCGGGATGAGGTGCCACCTTGTGCGTAGAAGCCCTGCACACAGGCAAGAAGCCCCCCAGGCCCACGGGCTCGCCCGACCCTGGAGCCCCCTGGCTGGCTGCAGCCACAGGGAACGGGGGTTCTGAGTTGGCAGCCCCCATTCCCGAAGCATCCACGGGCAGTTCCCCGAAGGGCTGACACCGGCTGCGCCTCAGCAGCCAGACAACCTCCCTCCCTCTGGTCGGGCACTGCAAGCCACACAGCCACTTGTGTCCCCTGTGTCCCTGGAGGCCGCTGCGCGTTTTGGGTTTTGGCGCGGACGGGCCCCTCTCGGCTTCCGTAGTCCATTTGCCCCCGGAGCCTGCCAAACCCCTGGCCCCAGGGGCGGGCCCTGCTGAGTCCCCGAGCACCTCCTGGGTTCCTGCCACCACCCTTGGGCCGGGATGAGGTGCCACCTTGTGCGTAGAAGCCCTGCAAACAGGCAAGAAGCCCCCCAGGCCCGCGGGCGCGCCCGACCCTGGAGCCCCCTGGCTGGCTGCAGCCACAGGGAACGGGGGTTCTGAGTTGGCAGCCCCCATTCCCGAAGCATCCACGGGCAGTTCCCCGAAGGGCTGACACCGGCTGAGCCTCAGCAGCCAGACAACCTCCCTCCCTCTGGTCGGGCACTGCAAGCCACACAGCCACTTGTGTCCCCTGTGTCCCTGGAGGCCGCAGCGCGTTTTGGGTTTTGGCGCGGACGGGACCCTCTCGGCTTCCGTAGTCCATTTGCCCCCGGAGCCTGCCAGATCCCTGGCCCCAGGGGCGGGCCCTGCTGAGTCCCCGAGCGCCTCCTGGGTTCCTGCCACCACCCTTGGGCCGGGATGAGGTGCCACCTTGTGCGTAGAAGCCCTGCACACAGGCAAGAAGCCCCCCCGGCCCACGGGCGCGCCCGACCCTGGAGCCCCCTGGCTGGCTGCAGCCACAGGGAACGGGGGTTCTGAGTTGGCAGCCCCCATTCCCGAAGCATCCACGGGCAGTTCCCCGAAGGGCTGACACCGGCTGCGCCTCAGCAGCCAGACAACCTCCCTCCCTCTGGTCGGGCACTGCAAGCCACACAGCCACTTGTGTCCCCTGTGTCCCTGGAGGCCGCAGCGCGTTTTGGGTTTTGGCGCGGACGGGCCCCTCTCGGCTTCCGTAGTCCATTTGCCCCCGGAGCCTGCCAGACCCCTGGCCCCAGGGGCGGGCCCTGCTGAGTCCCCGAGCACCTCCTGGGTTCCTGCCACCACCCTTGGGCCGGGATGAGGTGCCACCTAGTGCGTAGAAGCCCTGCACACAGGCAAGAAGCCCCCCAGGCCCGCCCGACCCTGGAGCCCCCTGGCTGGCTGCAGCCACAGGGAACGGGGGTTCTGAGTTGGCAGCCCCCATTCCCGAAGCATCCACGGGCAGTTCCCCGAAGGGCTGACACCGGCTGCGCCTCAGCAGCCAGACAACCTCCCTCCCTCTGGTCGGGCACTGCAAGCCACACAGCCACTTGTGTCCCCTGTGTCCCTGGAGGCCGCAGCGCGTTTTGGGTTTTGGCGCGGACGGGCCCCTCTCGGCTTCCGTAGTCCATTTGCCCCGGAGCCTGCCAGACCCCTGGCCCCAGGGGCGGGCCCTGCTGAGTCCCCGAGCGCCTCCTGGGTTCCTGCCACCACCCTTGGGCCGGGATGTGGTGCCACCTTATGCGTAGAAGCCCTGCAAACAGGCAAGAAGCCCCCCAGGCCCGCGGGCGCGCCCGACCCTGGAGCCCCCTGGCTGGCTGCAGCCACAGGGAACGGGGGTTCTGAGTTGGCAGCCCCCATTCCCGAAGCATCCACGGGCAGTTCCCCGAAGGGCTGACACGGGCTGCGCCTCAGCAGCCAGACAACCTCCCTCCCTCTGGTCGGGCACTGCAAGCCACACAGCCACTTGTGTCCCCTGTGTCCCTGGAGGCCGCAGCGCGTTTTGGGTTTTGGCGCGGACGGGCCCCTCTCGGCTTTCGTAGTCCATTTGCCCCCGGAGCCTGCCAGACCCCTGGCCCCAGCGGCGGGCCCTGCTGAGTCCCCGAGCGCCTCCTGGGTTCCTGCCACCACCCTTGGGCCGGGATGAGGTGCCACCTTGTGCGTAGAAGCCCTGCACACAGGCAAGAAGCCCCCCAGGCCCGCGGGCGCGCCCGACCCTGGAGCCCCCTGGCTGGCTGCAGCCACAGGGAACGGGGGTTCTGAGTTGGCAGCCCCCATTCCCGAAGCATCCACGGGCAGTTCCCCGAAAGGCTGACACCGGCTGCGCCTCAGCAGCCAGACAACCTCCCTCCCTCTGGTCGGGCACTGCAAGCCACACAGCCACTTGTGTCCCCTGTGTCCCTGGAGGCCGCAGTGCATTTTGGGTTTTGGCGCGGACGGGCCCCTCTCGGCTTCCGTAGTCCATTTGCCCCGGAGCCTGCCAGACCCCTGGCCCCAGGGGCGGGCCCTGCTGAGTCCCCGAGCGCCTCCTGAGTTCCTGCCACCACCCTTGGGCCGGGATGAGGTGCCACCTTGTGCGTAGAAGCTCTGCACACAGGCAAGAAGCCCCCCAGGCCCGCGGGCGCGCCCGACCCTGGAGCCCCCTGGCTGGCTGCAGCCACAGGGAACGGGGGTTCTGAGTTGGCAGCCCCCATTCCCGAAGCATCCACGGGCAGTTCCCCGAAGGGCTGACACCGGCTGCGCCTCAGCAGCCAGACAACCTCCCTCCCTCTGGTCGGGCACTGCAAGCCACACAGCCACTTGTGTCCCCTGTGTCCCTGGAGGCCGCAGCGCGTTTTGGGTTTTGGCGCGGACGGGCCCCTCTCGGCTTCCGTAGTCCATTTGCCCTGGAGCCTGCCAGACCCCTGGCCCCAGGGGCGGGCCCTGCTGAGTTCCCGAGCGCCTCCTGAGTTCCTGCCACCACCCTTGGGCCGGGATGAGGTGCCACCTAGTGCGTAGAAGCCCTGCACACAGGCAAGAAGCCCCCCAGGCCCGCCCGACCCTGGAGCCCCCTGGCTGGCTGCAGCCACAGGGAACGGGGGTTCTGAGTTGGCAGCCCCCATTCCCGAAGCATCCACGGGCAGTTCCCCGAAGGGCTGACACCGGCTGCGCCTCAGCAGCCAGACAACCTCCCTCCCTCTGGTCGGGCACTGCAAGCCACACAGCCACTTGTGTCCCCTGTGTCCCTGGAGGCCGCAGCGCGTTTTGGGTTTTGGCGTGGACGGGACCTTCTCGGCTTCCGTAGTCCATTTGCCCCCGGAGCCTGCCAGACCCCTGGCCCCAGGGGCGGGCCCTGCTGAGTCCCCGAGTGGCTCCTGGTTCCTGCCACCACCCTTGGGCCGGGATGAGGTGCCACCTTGTGCGTAGAAGCCCTGCACACAGGCAAGAAGCCCCCCCGGCCCACGGGCGCGCCCGACCCTGGAGCCCCCTGGCTGGCTGCAGCCACAGGGAACGGGGGTTCTGAGTTGGCAGCCCCCATTCCCGAAGCATCCACGGGCAGTTCCCCGAAGGGCTGACACCGGCTGCGCCTCAGCAGCCAGACAACCTCCCTCCCTCTGGTCGGGCACTGCAAGCCACACAGCCACTTGTGTCCCCTGTGTCCCTGGAGGCCGCAGCGCGTTTTGGGTTTTGGCGCGGACGGGCCCCTCTCGGCTTCCGTAGTCCATTTGCCCCGGAGCCTGCCAGACCCCTGGCCCCAGGGGCGGGCCCTGCTGAGTTCCCGAGCGCCTCCTGAGTTCCTGCCACCACCCTTGGGCCGGGATGAGGTGCCACCTTGTGCGTAGAAGCCCTGCACACAGGCAAGAAGCCCCCCAGGCCCACGGGCGCGCCCGACCCTGGAGCACCCTGGCTGGCTGCAGCCACAGGGAACGGGGGTTCTGAGTTGGCAGCCCCCATTCCCGAAGCATCCACGGGCAGTTCCCCGAAGGGCTGACACCGGCTGCGCCTCAGCAGCCAGACAACCTCCCTCCCTCTGGTCGGGCACTGCAAGCCACACAGCCACTTGTGTCCCCTGTGTCCCTGGAGGCCGCAGCGCGTTTTGGGTTTTGGCGCAGATGGGCCCCTCTCGGCTTCCGTAGTCCATTTGCCCCAGAGCCTGCCAGACCCCTGGCCCCAGGGGCGGGCCCTGCTGAGTCCCCGAGCGCCTCCTGGGTTCCTGCCACCACCCTTGGGCTGGGATGAGGTGCCACCTTGTGCGTAGAAGCCCTGCACACAGGCAAGAAGCCCCCCAGGCCCACGGGCGCGCCCGACCCTGGAGCCCCCTGGCTGGCTGCAGCCACAGGGAACGGGGGTTCTGAGTTGGCAGCCCCCATTCCCGAAGCATCCACGGGCAGTTCCCCGAAGGGCTGACACCGGCTGCGCCTCAGCAGCCAGACAACCTCCCTCCCTCTGGTCGGGCACTGCAAGCCACACAGCCACTTGTGTCCCCTGTGTCCCTCCCTGGAGGCCGCAGCGCGTTTTGGGTTTTGGCGCGGACGGGCCCCTCTCGGCTTCCGTAGTCCATTTGCCCCTGGAGCCTGCCAGACCCCTGGCCCCAGGGGCGGGCCCTGCTGAGTCCCCGAGCGCCTCCTGGGTTCCTGCCACCACCCTTGGGCCGGGATGAGGTGCCACCTTGTGCGTAGAAGCCCTGCAAACAGGCAAGAAGCCCCCCAGGCCCGCGGGCGCGCCCGACCCTGGAGCCCCCTGGCTGGCTGCAGCCACAGGGAACGGGGGTTCTGAGTTGGCAGCCCCCATTCCCGAAGCATCCACGGGCAGTTCCCCGAAGGGCTGACACCGGCTGAGCCTCAGCAGCCAGACAACCTCCCTCCCTCTGGTCGGGCACTGCAAGCCACACAGCCACTTGTGTCCCCTGTGTCCCTGGAGGCCGCAGCGCGTTTTGGGTTTTGGCGTGGACGGGACCTTCTCGGCTTCCGTAGTCCATTTGCCCCCGGAGCCTGCCAGACCCCTGGCCCCAGGGGCGGGCCCTGCTGAGTCCCCGAGTGGCTCCTGGGTTCCTGCCACCACCCTTGGGCCGGGATGAGGTGCCACCTTGTGCGTAGAAGCCCTGCACACAGGCAAGAAGCCCCCCCGGCCCACGGGCGCGCCCGACCCTGGAGCCCCCTGGCTGGCTGCAGCCACAGGGAACGGGGGTTCTGAGTTGGCAGCCCCCATTCCCGAAGCATCCACGGGCAGTTCCCCGAAGGGCTGACACCGGCTGCGCCTCAGCAGCCAGACAACCTCCCTCCCTCTGGTCGGGCACTGCAAGCCACACAGCCACTTGTGTCCCCTGTGTCCCTGGAGGCCGCAGCGCGTTTTGGGTTTTGGCGCGGACGGGCCCCTCTCGGCTTCCGTAGTCCATTTGCCCCCGGAGCCTGCCAGACCCCTGGCCCCAGGGGCGGGCCCTGCTGAGTCCCCGAGCGCCTCCTGGGTTCCTGCCACCACCCTTGGGCTGGTATGAGGTGCCACCTTGTGCGTAGAAGCCCTGCACACAGGCAAGAAGCCCCCCAGGCCCACGGGCGCGCCCGACCCTGGAGCCCCCTGGCTGGCTGCAGCCACAGGGAACGGGGGTTCTGAGTTGGCAGCCCCCATTCCCGAAGCATCCACGGGCAGTTCCTCGAAGGGCTGACACCGGCTGCGCCTCAGCAGCCAGACAACCTCCCTCCCTCTGGTCGGGCACTTCAAGCCACACAGCCACTTGTGTCCCCTGTGTCCCTGGAGGCCGCAGCGCGTTTTGGGTTTTGGCGCGGACGGGCCCCTCTCGGCTTCCGTAGTCCATTTGCCCCCGGAGCCTGCCAGACCCCTGGCCCCAGGGGCGGGCCCTGCTGAGTCCCCGAGCGCCTCCTGGGTTCCTGCCACCACCCTTGGGCCGGGATGAGGTGCCACCTTGTGCGTAGAAGCCCTGCACACAGGCAAGAAGCCCCCCAGGCCCGCGGGCGCGCCCGACCCTGGAGCCCCCTGGCTGGCTGCAGCCACAGGGAACGGGGGTTCTGAGTTGGCAGCCCCCATTCCCGAAGCATCCACGGGCAGTTCCCCGAAGGGCTGACACCGGCTGCGCCTCAGCAGCCAGACAACCTCCCTCCCTCTGGTCGGGCACTGCAAGCCACACAGCCACTTGTGTCCCCTGTGTCCCTGGAGGCCGCAGCGCGTTTTGGGTTTTGGCGCGGACGGGCCCCTCTCGGCTTCCGTAGTCCATTTGCCCCCGGAGCCTGCCAGACCCCTGGCCCCAGGGGCGGGCCCTGCTGAGTCCCCGAGCGCCTCCTGGGTTCCTGCCACCACCCTTGGGCCGGGATGAGGTGCCACCTTGTGCGTAGAAGCCCTGCACACAGGCAAGAAGCCCCCCAGGCCCGCGGGCGCGCCCGACCCTGGAGCCCCCTGGCTGGCTGCAGCCACAGGGAACGGGGGTTCTGAGTTGGCAGCCCCCATTCCCGAAGCATCCACGGGCAGTTCCCCGAAGGGCTGACACCGGCTGCGCCTCAGCAGCCAGACAACCTCCCTCCCTCTGGTCGGGCACTGCAAGCCACACAGCCACTTGTGTCCCCTGTGTCCCTGGAGGCCACAGCGCGTTTTGGGTTTTGGCGCGGACGGGCCCCTCTCGGCTTCTGTAGTCCATTTGCCCACAGAGCCTACCAGAACCCTGGCCCCAGGGGCGGGCCTTGCTGAATCCCCGAGCACCTCCTGAGTTCCTGCCACCACCCTTGGGCCGGGATGAGGTGCCACCTTGTGCGTAGAAGCCCTGCACACAGGCAAGAAGCCCCCCAGGCCCGCGGGTGCGCCCGACCCTGGAGCCCCCTGGCTGGCTGCAGCCACAGGGAACGAGGGTTCTGAGTTGGCAGCCCCCATTCCCGAAGCATCCACGGGCAGTTCCCCGAAGGGCTGACACCGGCTGCGCCTCAGCAGCCAGACAACCTCCCTCCCTCTGGTCGGGCACTGCAAGCCACACAGCCACTTGTGTCCCCTGTGTCCCTGGAGGCCGCAGCGCGTTTTGGGTTTTGGCGCGGACGGGCCCCTCTCGGCTTCCGTAGTCCATTTGCCCCCGAGGGCCAGACCCCTGGCCCCAGGGGCGGGCCCTGTTGAGTTCCCGAGTGCCTCCTGAGTTCCTGCCACCACCCTTGGGCCGGGATGAGGTGCCACCTTGTGCGTAGAAGCCCTGCACACAGGCAAGAAGCCCCCTAGGCCCGCGGGCGCGCCCTACCCTGGAGCCCCTTGGCTGGCTGCAGCCACAGGGAACGGGGGTTCTGAGTTGGCAGCCCCCATTCCCGAAGCATCCACGGGCAGTTCCCCGAAGGGCTGACACCGGCTGCACCTCAGCAGCCAGACAACCTCCCTCCCTCTGGTCGGGCACTGCAAGCCACACAGCCACTTGTGTCCCCTGTGTCCCTGGAGGCCGCAGCGCGTTTTGGGTTTTGGCGCGGACGGGCCCCTCTCGGCTTCTGTAGTCCATTTGCCCACAGAGCCTGCCAGACCCCTGGCCCCAGGGGCGGGCCCTGCTGAGTCCCCGAGCGCCTCCTGGGTTCCTGCCACCACCCTTGGGCCGGGAAGAGGTGCCACCTTGTGCGTAGAAGCCCTGCACACAGGCAAGAAGACCCCAGGCCCGCGGGTTCGCCCGACCCTGGAGCCCCCTGGCTGGCTGCAGCCACAGGGAACGGGGGTTCTGAGTTGGCAGCCCCCATTCCCGAAGCATCCACGGGCAGTTCCCCGAAGGGCTGACACCGGCTGCGCCTCAGCAGCCAGACAACCTCCCTCCCTCTGGTCGGGCACAGCAAGCCACACAGCCACTTGTGTCCTCTGTGTCCCTGGAGGCCGCAAGCGCGTTTTGGGTTTTGGCGCGGACGGGCCCCCTCTTGGCTTCGTAGTCCATTTGCCCCGAGCCTGCCAGACCCCTGGCCGCAGGGGCGGGCCCTGCTGAGTCCCCGAGTGCCTCCTGGGTTCCTGCCACCACCCTTGGCCGGGATGAGGTGCCACCTTGTGCGTAGAAGCCCTGCACACAGGCAAGAAGCCACCCCAGGCCCGCGGGCGCGCCCGACCCTGAGCCCCCTGGCTGGCTGCAGCCACAGGGAACGGGGGTTCTGAGGGTTGGCAGCCCCCATTCCCGAAGCATCCACGGGCAGTTCCCCGAAGGGCTGACACCGGCTGCGCCTCAGCAGCCAGACAACCTCCCTCCCTCTGGTCGGGCACTGCAAGCCACACAGCCACTTGTGTCCCCTGTGTCCCTGGAGGCCGCAGCGCGTTTTGGGTTTTGGCGCGGACGGGCCCCTCTCGGCTTCCGTAGTCCATTTGCCCCGGAGCCTGCCAGACCCCTGGCCCCAGGGGCGGGCCCTGCTGAGTCCCCGAGCGCCTCCTGGGTTCCTGCCACCACCCTTGGGCCAGGATGAGGTGCCACCTTGTGCGTAGAAGCCCTGCACACAGGCAAGAAGCCCCCCAGGCCCGCGGGCGCGCCCGACCCTGGAGCCCCCTGGCTGGCTACAGCCACAGGGAACGGGGGTTCTGAGTTGGCAGCCCCCATTCCCGAAGCATCCACGGGCAGTTCCCCGAAGGGCTGACACCGGCTGCGCCTCAGCAGCCAGACAACCTCCCTCCCTCTGGTCGGGCACTGCAAGCCACACAGCCACTTGTGTCCCCTGTGTCCCTGGAGGCCGCAGCGCGTTTTGGGTTTTGGCGCGGACGGGCCCCTCTCGGCTTCCGTAGTCCATTTGCCCCGGAGCCTGCCAGACCCCTGGCCCCAGGGGCGGGCCCTGCTGAGTCCCCGAGCGCCTCCTGGGTTCCTGCCACCACCCTTGGGCCGGGATGAGGTGCCACCTTGTGCGTAGAAGCCCTGCACACAGGCAAGAAGCCCCCCCGGCCCACGGGCGCGCCCGACCCTGGAGCCCCCTGGCTGGCTGCAGCCACAGGGAACGGGGGTTCTGAGTTGGCAGCCCCCATTCCCGAAGCATCCACGGGCAGTTCCCCGAAGGGCTGACACCGGCTGCGCCTCAGCAGCCAGACAACCTCCCTCCCTCTGGTCGGGCACTGCAAGCCACACAGCCACTTGTGTCCCCTGTGTCCCTGGAGGCCGCAGCGCGTTTTGGGTTTTGGCGCGGACGGGCCCCTCTCGGCTTCCGTAGTCCATTTGCCCCCGGAGCCTGCCAGACCCCTGGCCCCAGGGGCGGGCCCTGCTGAGTCCCCGAGCGCCTCCTGGGTTCCTGCCACCACCCTTGGGCCGGGATGAGGTGCCACCTAGTGCGTAGAAGCCCTGCACACAGGCAAGAAGCCCCCCAGGCCCGCCCGACCCTGGAGCCCCCTGGCTGGCTGCAGCCACAGGGAACGGGGGTTCTGAGTTGGCAGCCCCCATTCCCGAAGCATCCACGGGCAGTTCCCCGAAGGGCTGACACCGGCTGCGCCTCAGCAGCCAGACAACCTCCCTCCCTCTGGTCGGGCACTGCAAGCCACACAGCCACTTGTGTCCCCTGTGTCCCTGGAGGCCGCAGCGCGTTTTGGGTTTTGGCGCGGACGGGCCCCTCTTGGCTTCCGTAGTCCATTTGCCCTGGAGCCTGCCAGACCCCTGGCCCCAGGGGCGGGCCCTGCTGAGTTCCCGAGCGCCTCCTGAGTTCCTGCCACCACCCTTGGGCCGGGATGTGGTGCCACCTTGTGCGTAGAAGCCCTGCACACAGGCAAGAAGCCCCCCAGGCCCGTGGGCGCACCCGACCCTGGAGCCCCCTGGCTGGTTGCAGCCACAGGGAACGGGGGTTCTGAGTTGGCAGCCCCCATTCCCGAAGCATCCACGGGCAGTTCCCCGAAGGGCTGACACCGGCTGCGCCTCAGCAGCCAGACAACCTCCCTCCCTCTGGTCGGGCACTGCAAGCCACACAGCCACTTGTGTCCCCTGTATCCCTGGAGGCCGCAGCGCGTTTTGGTTTTGGCGCGGACGGGCCCCTCTCGGCTTCCGTAGTCCATTTGCCCCGGAGCCTGCCAGACCCCTGGCCCCAGGGGCGGGCCCTGCTGAGTCCCCGAGCGCCTCCTGGGTTCCTGCCACCACCCTTGGGCCGGGATGAGGTGCCACCTTGTGCGTAGAAGCCCTGCACACAGGCAAGAAGCCCCCCAGGCCCACGGGCTCGCCCGACCCTGGAGCCCCCTGGCTGGCTGCAGCCACAGGGAACGGGGGTTCTGAGTTGGCAGCCCCCATTCCCGAAGCATCCACGGGCAGTTCCCCGAAGGGCTGACACCGGCTGCGCCTCAGCAGCCAGACAACCTCCCTCCCTCTGGTCGGGCACTGCAAGCCACACAGCCACTTGTGTCCCCTGTGTCCCTGGAGGCCGCTGCGCGTTTTGGGTTTTGGCGCGGACGGGCCCCTCTCGGCTTCCGTAGTCCATTTGCCCCCGGAGCCTGCCAGACCCCTGGCCCCAGGGGCGGGCCCTGCTGAGTCCCCGAGCGCCTCCTGGGTTCCTGCCACCACCCTTGGGCCGGGATGAGGTGCCACCTTGTGCGTAGAAGCCCTGCAAACAGGCAAGAAGCCCCCCAGGCCCGCGGGCGCGCCCGACCCTGGAGCCCCCTGGCTGGCTGCAGCCACAGGGAACGGGGGTTCTGAGTTGGCAGCCCCCATTTCCGAAAATCCACGGGCAGTTCCCCGAAGGGCTGACACCGGCTGAGCCTCAGCAGCCAGACAACCTCCCTCCCTCTGGTCGGGCACTGCAAGCCACACAGCCACTTGTGTCCCCTGTGTCCCTGGAGGCCGCAGCGCGTTTTGGGTTTTGGCGCGGACGGGCCCCTCTCGGCTTCCGTAGTCCATTTGCCCCCGGAGCCTGCCAGACCCCTGGCCCCCAGGGGCGGGCCCTGCTGAGTCCCCGAGCGCCTCCTGGGTTCCTGCCACCACCCTTGGGCCGGGATGAGGTGCCACCTAGTGCGTAGAAGCCCTGCACACAGGCAAGAAGCCCCCCAGGCCCGCCCGACCCTGGAGCCCCCTGGCTGGCTGCAGCCACAGGGAACGGGGGTTCTGAGTTGGCAGCCCCCATTCCCGAAGCATCCACGGGCAGTTCCCCGAAGGGCTGACACCGGCTGCGCCTCAGCAGCCAGACAACCTCCCTCCCTCTGGTCGGGCACTGCAAGCCACACAGCCACTTGTGTCCCCTGTGTCCCTGGAGGCCGCAGCGCGTTTTGGGTTTTGGCGCGGACGGGCCCCTCTCGGCTTCCGTAGTCCATTTGCCCCGGAGCCTGCCAGACCCCTGGCCCCAGGGGCGGGCCCTGCTGAGTCCCCGAGCGCCTCCTGGGTTCCTGCCACCACCCTTGGGCCGGGATGTGGTGCCACCTTATGCGTAGAAGCCCTGCAAACAGGCAAGAAGCCCCCCAGGCCCGCGGGCGCGCCCGACCCTGGAGCCCCCTGGCTGGCTGCAGCCACAGGGAACGGGGGTTCTGAGTTGGCAGCCCCCATTCCCGAAGCATCCACGGGCAGTTCCCCGAAGGGCTGACACGGGCTGCGCCTCAGCAGCCAGACAACCTCCCTCCCTCTGGTCGGGCACTGCAAGCCACACAGCCACTTGTGTCCCCTGTGTCCCTGGAGGCCGCAGCGCGTTTTGGGTTTTGGCGCGGACGGGCCCCTCTCGGCTTTCGTAGTCCATTTGCCCCCGGAGCCTGCCAGACCCCTGGCCCCAGCGGCGGGCCCTGCTGAGTCCCCGAGCGCCTCCTGGGTTCCTGCCACCACCCTTGGGCCGGGATGAGGTGCCACCTTGTGCGTAGAAGCCCTGCACACAGGCAAGAAGCCCCCCAGGCCCGCGGGCGCGCCCGACCCTGGAGCCCCCTGGCTGGCTGCAGCCACAGGGAACGGGGGTTCTGAGTTGGCAGCCCCCATTCCCGAAGCATCCACGGGCAGTTCCCCGAAAGGCTGACACCGGCTGCGCCTCAGCAGCCAGACAACCTCCCTCCCTCTGGTCGGGCACTGCAAGCCACACAGCCACTTGTGTCCCCTGTGTCCCTGGAGGCCGCAGTGCATTTTGGGTTTTGGCGCGGACGGGCCCCTCTCGGCTTCCGTAGTCCATTTGCCCCGGAGCCTGCCAGACCCCTGGCCCCAGGGGCGGGCCCTGCTGAGTCCCCGAGCGCCTCCTGAGTTCCTGCCACCACCCTTGGGCCGGGATGAGGTGCCACCTTGTGCGTAGAAGCTCTGCACACAGGCAAGAAGCCCCCCAGGCCCGCGGGCGCGCCCGACCCTGGAGCCCCCTGGCTGGCTGCAGCCACAGGGAACGGGGGTTCTGAGTTGGCAGCCCCCATTCCCGAAGCATCCACGGGCAGTTCCCCGAAGGGCTGACACCGGCTGCGCCTCAGCAGCCAGACAACCTCCCTCCCTCTGGTCGGGCACTGCAAGCCACACAGCCACTTGTGTCCCCTGTGTCCCTGGAGGCCGCAGCGCGTTTTGGGTTTTGGCGCGGACGGGCCCCTCTCGGCTTCCGTAGTCCATTTGCCCTGGAGCCTGCCAGACCCCTGGCCCCAGGGGCGGGCCCTGCTGAGTTCCCGAGCGCCTCCTGAGTTCCTGCCACCACCCTTGGGCCGGGATGAGGTGCCACCTAGTGCGTAGAAGCCCTGCACACAGGCAAGAAGCCCCCCAGGCCCGCCCGACCCTGGAGCCCCCTGGCTGGCTGCAGCCACAGGGAACGGGGGTTCTGAGTTGGCAGCCCCCATTCCCGAAGCATCCACGGGCAGTTCCCCGAAGGGCTGACACCGGCTGCGCCTCAGCAGCCAGACAACCTCCCTCCCTCTGGTCGGGCACTGCAAGCCACACAGCCACTTGTGTCCCCTGTGTCCCTGGAGGCCGCAGCGCGTTTTGGGTTTTGGCGCGGACGGGCCCCTCTCGGCTTCCGTAGTCCATTTGCCCCGGAGCCTGCCAGACCCCTGGCCCCAGGGGCGGGCCCTGCTGAGTCCCCGAGCGCCTCCTGGGTTCCTGCCACCACCCTTGGGCCGGGATGTGGTGCCACCTTATGCGTAGAAGCCCTGCAAACAGGCAAGAAGCCCCCCAGGCCCGCGGGCGCGCCCGACCCTGGAGCCCCCTGGCTGGCTGCAGCCACAGGGAACGGGGGTTCTGAGTTGGCAGCCCCCATTCCCGAAGCATCCACGGGCAGTTCCCCGAAGGGCTGACACGGGCTGCGCCTCAGCAGCCAGACAACCTCCCTCCCTCTGGTCGGGCACTGCAAGCCACACAGCCACTTGTGTCCCCTGTGTCCCTGGAGGCCGCAGCGCGTTTTGGGTTTTGGCGCGGACGGGCCCCTCTCGGCTTCCGTAGTCCATTTGCCCCCGGAGCCTGCCAGACCCCTGGCCCCAGGGGCGGGCCCTGCTGAGTCCCTGAGCGCCTCCTGGGTTCCTGCCACCACCCTTGGGCCGGGATGAGGTGCCACCTTGTGCGTAGAAGCCCTGCACACAGGCAAGAAGCCCCCCAGGCCCGCGGGCGCGCCCGACCCTGGAGCCCCCTGGCTGGCTGCAGCCACAGGGAACGGGGGTTCTGAGTTGGCAGCCCCCATTCCCGAAGCATCCACGGGCAGTTCCCCGAAAGGCTGACACCGGCTGCGCCTCAGCAGCCAGACAACCTCCCTCCCTCTGGTCGGGCACTGCAAGCCACACAGCCACTTGTGTCCCCTGTGTCCCTGGAGGCCGCAGTGCGTTTTGGGTTTTGGCGCGGACGGGCCCCTCTCGGCTTCCGTAGTCCATTTGCCCCGGAGCCTGCCAGACCCCTGGCCCCAGGGGCGGGCCCTGCTGAGTTCCCGAGCGCCTCCTGAGTTCCTGCCACCACCCTTGGGCCGGGATGAGGTGCCACCTTGTGCGTAGAAGCCCTGCACACAGGCAAGAAGCCCCCCAGGCCCGCGGGCGCGCCCGACCCTGGAGCCCCCTGGCTGGCTGCAGCCACAGGGAACGGGGGTTCTGAGTTGGCAGCCCCCATTCCCGAAGCATCCACGGGCAGTTCCCCGAAGGGCTGACACCGGCTGCGCCTCAGCAGCCAGACAACCTCCCTCCCTCTGGTCGGGCACTGCAAGCCACACAGCCACTTGTGTCCCCTGTGTCCCTGGAGGCCGCAGCGCGTTTTGGGTTTTGGCGCGGACGGGCCCCTCTCGGCTTCCGTAGTCCATTTGCCCCGGAGCCTGCCAGACCCCTGGCCCCAGGGGCGGGCCCTGCTGAGTTCCCGAGCGCCTCCTGAGTTCCTGCCACCACCCTTGGGCCGGGATGAGGTGCCACCTTGTGCGTAGAAGCCCTGCACACAGGCAAGAAGCCCCCCAGGCCCACGGGCGCGCCCGACCCTGGAGCACCCTGGCTGGCTGCAGCCACAGGGAACGGGGGTTCTGAGTTGGCAGCCCCCATTCCCGAAGCATCCACGGGCAGTTCCCCGAAGGGCTGACACCGGCTGCGCCTCAGCAGCCAGACAACCTCCCTCCCTCTGGTCGGGCACTGCAAGCCACACAGCCACTTGTGTCCCCTGTGTCCCTGGAGGCCGCAGCGCGTTTTGGGTTTTGGCGCAGACGGGCCCCTCTCGGCTTCCGTAGTCCATTTGCCCCAGAGCCTGCCAGACCCCTGGCCCCAGGGGCGGGCCCTGCTGAGTCCCCGAGCGCCTCCTGGGTTCCTGCCACCACCCTTGGGCTGGGATGAGGTGCCACCTTGTGCGTAGAAGCCCTGCACACAGGCAAGAAGCCCCCCAGGCCCACGGGCGCGCCCGACCCTGGAGCCCCCTGGCTGGCTGCAGCCACAGGGAACGGGGGTTCTGAGTTGGCAGCCCCCATTCCCGAAGCATCCACGGGCAGTTCCCCGAAGGGCTGACACCGGCTGCGCCTCAGCAGCCAGACAACCTCCCTCCCTCTGGTCGGGCACTGCAAGCCACACAGCCACTTGTGTCCCCTGTGTCCCTGGAGGCCGCAGCGCGTTTTGGGTTTTGGCGCGGACGGGCCCCTCTCGGCTTCCGTAGTCCATTTGCCCCTGGAGCCTGCCAGACCCCTGGCCCCAGGGGCGGGCCCTGCTGAGTCCCCGAGTGCCTCCTGGGTTCCTGCCACCACCCTTGGGCCGGGATGAGGTGCCACCTTGTGCGTAGAAGCCCTGCACACAGGCAAGAAGCCCCCCAGGCCCGCGGGCGCGCCCGACCCTGGAGCCCCCTGGCTGGCTGCAGCCACAGGGAACGGGGGTTCTGAGTTGGCAGCCCCCATTCCCGAAGCATCCACGGGCAGTTCCCTGAAGGGCTGACACCGGCTGCGCCTCAGCAGCCAGACAACCTCCCTCCCTCTGGTCGGGCACTGCAAGCCACACAGCCACTTGTGTCCCCTGTGTCCCTGGAGGCCGCAGCGCGTTTTGGGTTTTGGCGCGGACGGGCCCCTCTCGGCTTCCGTAGTCCATTTGCCCCCGGAGCCTGCCAGACCCCTGGCCACAGGGGCGGGCCCTGCTGAGTCCCCGAGCGCCTCCTGGGTTCCTGCCACCACCCTTGGGCCGGGATGTGGTGCCACCTTGTGCGTAGAAGCCCTGCACACAGGCAAGAAGCCCCCCAGGCCCGCGGGCGCGCCCGACCCTGGAGCCCCCTGGCTGGCTGCAGCCACAGGGAACGGGGGTTCTGAGTTGGCAGCCCCCATTCCCGAAGCATCCACGGGCAGTTCCCCGAAGGGCTGACACCGGCTGCGCCTCAGCAGCCAGACAACCTCCCTCCCTCTGGTCGGGCACTGCAAGCCACACAGCCACTTGTGTCCCCTGTGTCCCTGGAGGCCGCAGCGCGTTTTGGGTTTTGGCGCGGACGGGCCCCTCTTGGCTTCCGTAGTCCATTTGCCCTGGAGCCTGCCAGACCCCTGGCCCCAGGGGCGGGCCCTGCTGAGTTCCCGAGCGCCTCCTGAGTTCCTGCCACCACCCTTGGGCCGGGATGAGGTGCCACCTTGTGCGTAGAAGCCCTGCACACAGGCAAGAAGCCCCCCAGGCCCGTGGGCGCACCCGACCCTGGAGCCCCCTGGCTGGTTGCAGCCACAGGGAACGGGGGTTCTGAGTTGGCAGCCCCCATTCCCGAAGCATCCACGGGCAGTTCCCCGAAGGGCTGACACCGGCTGCGCCTCAGCAGCCAGACAACCTCCCTCCCTCTGGTCGGGCACTGCAAGCCACACAGCCACTTGTGTCCCCTGTATCCCTGGAGGCCGCAGCGC
Organism: Lepus europaeus; assembly: GCF_033115175.1. Taxonomy (NCBI): domain Eukaryota; kingdom Metazoa; phylum Chordata; class Mammalia; order Lagomorpha; family Leporidae; genus Lepus; species Lepus europaeus. The sequence goes on from NW_026909115.1 coordinate 90,660, forward strand.
GTTTTGGGTTTTGGCGCGGACGGGCCCCTCTCGGCTTCCGTAGTCCATTTGCCCCGGAGCCTGCCAGACCCCTGGCCCCAGGGGCGGGCCCTGCTGAGTCCCCGAGCGCCTCCTGGGTTCCTGCCACCACCCTTGGGCCGGGATGAGGTGCCACCTTGTGCGTAGAAGCCCTGCACACAGGCAAGAAGCCCCCCAGGCCCACGGGCTCGCCCGACCCTGGAGCCCCCTGGCTGGCTGCAGCCACAGGGAACGGGGGTTCTGAGTTGGCAGCCCCCATTCCCGAAGCATCCACGGGCAGTTCCCCGAAGGGCTGACACCGGCTGCGCCTCAGCAGCCAGACAACCTCCCTCCCTCTGGTCGGGCACTGCAAGCCACACAGCCACTTGTGTCCCCTGTGTCCCTGGAGGCCGCTGCGCGTTTTGGGTTTTGGCGCGGACGGGCCCCTCTCGGCTTCCGTAGTCCATTTGCCCCCGGAGCCTGCCAAACCCCTGGCCCCAGGGGCGGGCCCTGCTGAGTCCCCGAGCGCCTCCTGGGTTCCTGCCACCACCCTTGGGCCGGGATGAGGTGCCACCTTGTGCGTAGAAGCCCTGCAAACAGGCAAGAAGCCCCCCAGGCCCGCGGGCGCGCCCGACCCTGGAGCCCCCTGGCTGGCTGCAGCCACAGGGAACGGGGGTTCTGAGTTGGCAGCCCCCATTCCCGAAGCATCCACGGGCAGTTCCCCGAAGGGCTGACACCGGCTGAGCCTCAGCAGCCAGACAACCTCCCTCCCTCTGGTCGGGCACTGCAAGCCACACAGCCACTTGTGTCCCCTGTGTCCCTGGAGGCCGCAGCGCGTTTTGGGTTTTGGCGCGGACGGGACCCTCTCGGCTTCCGTAGTCCATTTGCCCCCGGAGCCTGCCAGATCCCTGGCCCCAGGGGCGGGCCCTGCTGAGTCCCCGAGCGCCTCCTGGGTTCCTGCCACCACCCTTGGGCCGGGATGAGGTGCCACCTTGTGCGTAGAAGCCCTGCACACAGGCAAGAAGCCCCCCCGGCCCACGGGCGCGCCCGACCCTGGAGCCCCCTGGCTGGCTGCAGCCACAGGGAACGGGGGTTCTGAGTTGGCAGCCCCCATTCCCGAAGCATCCACGGGCAGTTCCCCGAAGGGCTGACACCGGCTGCGCCTCAGCAGCCAGACAACCTCCCTCCCTCTGGTCGGGCACTGCAAGCCACACAGCCACTTGTGTCCCCTGTGTCCCTGGAGGCCGCAGCGCGTTTTGGGTTTTGGCGCGGACGGGCCCCTCTCGGCTTCCGTAGTCCATTTGCCCCCGGAGCCTGCCAGACCCCTGGCCCCAGGGGCGGGCCCTGCTGAGTCCCCGAGCACCTCCTGGGTTCCTGCCACCACCCTTGGGCCGGGATGAGGTGCCACCTAGTGCGTAGAAGCCCTGCACACAGGCAAGAAGCCCCCCAGGCCCGCCCGACCCTGGAGCCCCCTGGCTGGCTGCAGCCACAGGGAACGGGGGTTCTGAGTTGGCAGCCCCCATTCCCGAAGCATCCACGGGCAGTTCCCCGAAGGGCTGACACCGGCTGCGCCTCAGCAGCCAGACAACCTCCCTCCCTCTGGTCGGGCACTGCAAGCCACACAGCCACTTGTGTCCCCTGTGTCCCTGGAGGCCGCAGCGCGTTTTGGGTTTTGGCGCGGACGGGCCCCTCTCGGCTTCCGTAGTCCATTTGCCCCGGAGCCTGCCAGACCCCTGGCCCCAGGGGCGGGCCCTGCTGAGTCCCCGAGCGCCTCCTGGGTTCCTGCCACCACCCTTGGGCCGGGATGTGGTGCCACCTTATGCGTAGAAGCCCTGCAAACAGGCAAGAAGCCCCCCAGGCCCGCGGGCGCGCCCGACCCTGGAGCCCCCTGGCTGGCTGCAGCCACAGGGAACGGGGGTTCTGAGTTGGCAGCCCCCATTCCCGAAGCATCCACGGGCAGTTCCCCGAAGGGCTGACACGGGCTGCGCCTCAGCAGCCAGACAACCTCCCTCCCTCTGGTCGGGCACTGCAAGCCACACAGCCACTTGTGTCCCCTGTGTCCCTGGAGGCCGCAGCGCGTTTTGGGTTTTGGCGCGGACGGGCCCCTCTCGGCTTTCGTAGTCCATTTGCCCCCGGAGCCTGCCAGACCCCTGGCCCCAGCGGCGGGCCCTGCTGAGTCCCCGAGCGCCTCCTGGGTTCCTGCCACCACCCTTGGGCCGGGATGAGGTGCCACCTTGTGCGTAGAAGCCCTGCACACAGGCAAGAAGCCCCCCAGGCCCGCGGGCGCGCCCGACCCTGGAGCCCCCTGGCTGGCTGCAGCCACAGGGAACGGGGGTTCTGAGTTGGCAGCCCCCATTCCCGAAGCATCCACGGGCAGTTCCCCGAAAGGCTGACACCGGCTGCGCCTCAGCAGCCAGACAACCTCCCTCCCTCTGGTCGGGCACTGCAAGCCACACAGCCACTTGTGTCCCCTGTGTCCCTGGAGGCCGCAGTGCATTTTGGGTTTTGGCGCGGACGGGCCCCTCTCGGCTTCCGTAGTCCATTTGCCCCGGAGCCTGCCAGACCCCTGGCCCCAGGGGCGGGCCCTGCTGAGTCCCCGAGCGCCTCCTGAGTTCCTGCCACCACCCTTGGGCCGGGATGAGGTGCCACCTTGTGCGTAGAAGCTCTGCACACAGGCAAGAAGCCCCCCAGGCCCGCGGGCGCGCCCGACCCTGGAGCCCCCTGGCTGGCTGCAGCCACAGGGAACGGGGGTTCTGAGTTGGCAGCCCCCATTCCCGAAGCATCCACGGGCAGTTCCCCGAAGGGCTGACACCGGCTGCGCCTCAGCAGCCAGACAACCTCCCTCCCTCTGGTCGGGCACTGCAAGCCACACAGCCACTTGTGTCCCCTGTGTCCCTGGAGGCCGCAGCGCGTTTTGGGTTTTGGCGCGGACGGGCCCCTCTCGGCTTCCGTAGTCCATTTGCCCTGGAGCCTGCCAGACCCCTGGCCCCAGGGGCGGGCCCTGCTGAGTTCCCGAGCGCCTCCTGAGTTCCTGCCACCACCCTTGGGCCGGGATGAGGTGCCACCTAGTGCGTAGAAGCCCTGCACACAGGCAAGAAGCCCCCCAGGCCCGCCCGACCCTGGAGCCCCCTGGCTGGCTGCAGCCACAGGGAACGGGGGTTCTGAGTTGGCAGCCCCCATTCCCGAAGCATCCACGGGCAGTTCCCCGAAGGGCTGACACCGGCTGCGCCTCAGCAGCCAGACAACCTCCCTCCCTCTGCTCGGGCACTGCAAGCCACACAGCCACTTGTGTCCCCTGTGTCCCTGGAGGCCGCAGCGCGTTTTGGGTTTTGGCGTGGACGGGACCTTCTCGGCTTCCGTAGTCCATTTGCCCCCGGAGCCTGCCAGACCCCTGGCCCCAGGGGCGGGCCCTGCTGAGTCCCCGAGTGGCTCCTGGGTTCCTGCCACCACCCTTGGGCCGGGATGAGGTGCCACCTTGTGCGTAGAAGCCCTGCACACAGGCAAGAAGCCCCCCCGGCCCACGGGCGCGCCCGACCCTGGAGCCCCCTGGCTGGCTGCAGCCACAGGGAACGGGGGTTCTGAGTTGGCAGCCCCCATTCCCGAAGCATCCACGGGCAGTTCCCCGAAGGGCTGACACCGGCTGCGCCTCAGCAGCCAGACAACCTCCCTCCCTCTGGTCGGGCACTGCAAGCCACACAGCCACTTGTGTCCCCTGTGTCCCTGGAGGCCGCAGCGCGTTTTGGGTTTTGGCGCGGACGGGCCCCTCTCGGCTTCCGTAGTCCATTTGCCCCCGGAGCCTGCCAGACCCCTGGCCCCAGGGGCGGGCCCTGCTGAGTCCCCGAGCGCCTCCTGGGTTCCTGCCACCACCCTTGGGCTGGTATGAGGTGCCACCTTGTGCGTAGAAGCCCTGCACACAGGCAAGAAGCCCCCCAGGCCCACGGGCGCGCCCGACCCTGGAGCCCCCTGGCTGGCTGCAGCCACAGGGAACGGGGGTTCTGAGTTGGCAGCCCCCATTCCCGAAGCATCCACGGGCAGTTCCTCGAAGGGCTGACACCGGCTGCGCCTCAGCAGCCAGACAACCTCCCTCCCTCTGGTCGGGCACTTCAAGCCACACAGCCACTTGTGTCCCCTGTGTCCCTGGAGGCCGCAGCGCGTTTTGGGTTTTGGCGCGGACGGGCCCCTCTCGGCTTCCGTAGTCCATTTGCCCCCGGAGCCTGCCAGACCCCTGGCCCCAGGGGCGGGCCCTGCTGAGTCCCCGAGCGCCTCCTGGGTTCCTGCCACCACCCTTGGGCCGGGATGAGGTGCCACCTTGTGCGTAGAAGCCCTGCACACAGGCAAGAAGCCCCCCAGGCCCGCGGGCGTGCCCGACCCTGGAGCCCCCTGGCTGGCTGCAGCCACAGGGAACGGGGGTTCTGAGTTGGCAGCCCCCATTCCCGAAGCATCCACGGGCAGTTCCCCGAAGGGCTGACACCGGCTGCGCCTCAGCAGCCAGACAACCTCCCTCCCTCTGGTCGGGCACTGCAAGCCACACAGCCACTTGTGTCCCCTGTGTCCCTGGAGGCCGCAGCGCGTTTTGGGTTTTGGCGCGGACGGGCCCCTCTCGGCTTCCGTAGTCCATTTGCCCCCGGAGCCTGCCAGACCCCTGGCCCCAGGGGCGGGCCCTGCTGAGTCCCCGAGCGCCTCCTGGGTTCCTGCCACCACCCTTGGGCCGGGATGAGGTGCCACCTTGTGCGTAGAAGCCCTGCACACAGGCAAGAAGCCCCCCAGGCCCGCGGGCGCGCCCGACCCTGGAGCCCCCTGGCTGGCTGCAGCCACAGGGAACGGGGGTTCTGAGTTGGCAGCCCCCATTCCCGAAGCATCCACGGGCAGTTCCCCGAAGGGCTGACACCGGCTGCGCCTCAGCAGCCAGACAACCTCCCTCCCTCTGGTCGGGCACTGCAAGCCACACAGCCACTTGTGTCCCCTGTGTCCCTGGAGGCCACAGCGCGTTTTGGGTTTTGGCGCGGACGGGCCCCTCTCGGCTTCTGTAGTCCATTTGCCCACAGAGCCTACCAGAACCCTGGCCCCAGGGGCGGGCCTTGCTGAATCCCCGAGCACCTCCTGAGTTCCTGCCACCACCCTTGGGCCGGGATGAGGTGCCACCTTGTGCGTAGAAGCCCTGCACACAGGCAAGAAGCCCCCCAGGCCCGCGGGTGCGCCCGACCCTGGAGCCCCCTGGCTGGCTGCAGCCACAGGGAACGAGGGTTCTGAGTTGGCAGCCCCCATTCCCGAAGCATCCACGGGCAGTTCCCCGAAGGGCTGACACCGGCTGCGCCTCAGCAGCCAGACAACCTCCCTCCCTCTGGTCGGGCACTGCAAGCCACACAGCCACTTGTGTCCCCTGTGTCCCTGGAGGCCGCAGCGCGTTTTGGGTTTTGGCGCGGACGGGCCCCTCTCGGCTTCCGTAGTCCATTTGCCCCCGAGGGCCAGACCCCTGGCCCCAGGGGCGGGCCCTGCTGAGTTCCCGAGTGCCTCCTGAGTTCCTGCCACCACCCTTGGGCCGGGATGAGGTGCCACCTTGTGCGTAGAAGCCCTGCACACAGGCAAGAAGCCCCCTAGGCCCGCGGGCGCGCCCTACCCTGGAGCCCCTTGGCTGGCTGCAGCCACAGGGAACGGGGGTTCTGAGTTGGCAGCCCCCATTCCCGAAGCATCCACGGGCAGTTCCCCGAAGGGCTGACACCGGCTGCACCTCAGCAGCCAGACAACCTCCCTCCCTCTGGTCGGGCACTGCAAGCCACACAGCCACTTGTGTCCCCTGTGTCCCTGGAGGCCGCAGCGCGTTTTGGGTTTTGGCGCGGACGGGCCCCTCTCGGCTTCTGCAGTCCATTTGCCCACAGAGCCTGCCAGACCCCTGGCCCCAGGGGCGGGCCCTGCTGAGTCCCCGAGCGCCTCCTGGGTTCCTGCCACCACCCTTGGGCCGGGAAGAGGTGCCACCTTGTGCGTAGAAGCCCTGCACACAGGCAAGAAGACCCCAGGCCCGCGGGTGCGCCCGACCCTGGAGCCCCCTGGCTGGCTGCAGCCACAGGGAACGGGGGTTCTGAGTTGGCAGCCCCCATTCCCGAAGCATCCACGGGCAGTTCCCCGAAGGGCTGACACCGGCTGCGCCTCAGCAGCCAGACAACCTCCCTCCCTCTGGTCGGGCACAGCAAGCCACACAGCCACTTGTGTCCTCTGTGTCCCTGGAGGCCGCAGCGAGTTTTGGGTTTTGGCGCGGACGGGCCCCTCTTGGCTTCCGTAGTCCATTTGCCCCGGAGCCTGCCAGACCCCTGGCCGCAGGGGCGGGCCCTGCTGAGTCCCCGAGTGCCTCCTGGGTTCCTGCCACCACCCTTGGGCCGGGATGAGGTGCCACCTTGTGCGTAGAAGCCCTGCACACAGGCAAGAAGCCCCCCAGGCCCGCGGGCGCGCCCGACCCTGGAGCCCCCTGGCTGGCTGCAGCCACAGGGAACGGGGGTTCTGAGTTGGCAGCCCCCATTCCCGAAGCATCCACGGGCAGTTCCCCGAAGGGCTGACACCGGCTGCGCCTCAGCAGCCAGACAACCTCCCTCCCTCTGGTCGGGCACTGCAAGCCACACAGCCACTTGTGTCCCCTGTGTCCCTGGAGGCCGCAGCGCGTTTTGGGTTTTGGCGCGGACGGGCCCCTCTCGGCTTCCGTAGTCCATTTGCCCCGGAGCCTGCCAGACCCCTGGCCCCAGGGGCGGGCCCTGCTGAGTCCCCGAGCGCCTCCTGGGTTCCTGCCACCACCCTTGGGCCAGGATGAGGTGCCACCTTGTGCGTAGAAGCCCTGCACACAGGCAAGAAGCCCCCCAGGCCCGCGGGCGCGCCCGACCCTGGAGCCCCCTGGCTGGCTACAGCCACAGGGAACGGGGGTTCTGAGTTGGCAGCCCCCATTCCCGAAGCATCCACGGGCAGTTCCCCGAAGGGCTGACACCGGCTGCGCCTCAGCAGCCAGACAACCTCCCTCCCTCTGGTCGGGCACTGCAAGCCACACAGCCACTTGTGTCCCCTGTGTCCCTGGAGGCCGCAGCGCGTTTTGGGTTTTGGCGCGGACGGGCCCCTCTCGGCTTCCGTAGTCCATTTGCCCCCGGAGCCTGCCAGATCACTGGCCCCAGGGGCGGGCCCTGCTGAGTCCCCGAGCGAATCCTGGGTTCCTGCCACCACCCTTGGGCCGGGATGAGGTGCCACCTTGTGCGTAGAAGCCCTGCCCACAGGCAAGAAGACCCCAGGCCCGCGGGCGCGCCCGACCCTGGAGCCCCCTGGCTGGCTGCAGCCACAGGGAACGGGGGTTCTGAGTTGGCAGCCCCCATTCCCGAAGCATCCACGGGCAGTTCCCCGAAGGGCTGACACCGGCTGCGCCTCAGCAGCCAGACAACCTCCCTCCCTCTGGTCGGGCACTGCAAACCACACAGCCACTTGTGTCCACTGTGTCCCTGGAGGCCGCAGCGCGTTTTGGGTTTTGGCGCGGACGGGCCCCTCTCGGCTTCCGTAGTCCATTTGCCCCGGAGCCTGCCAGACCCCTGGCCCCAGGGGCGGGCCCTGCTGAGTCCCCGAGTGCCTCCTGGGTTCCTGCCACCACCCTTGGGCCGGGATGAGGTGCCACCTTGTGCGTAGAAGCCCTGCACACAGGCAAGAAGCCCCCCAGGCCCGCGGGCGCGCCCGAACCTGGAGCCCCCTGGCTGGCTACAACCACAGGGAACGGGGGTTCTGAGTTGGCAGCCCCCATTCCCGAAGCATCCACGGGCAGTTCCCGAAGGGCTGACACCGGCTGCGCCTCAGCAGCCAGACAACCTCCCTCCCTCTGGTCGGGCACTGCAAGCCACACAGCCACTTGTGTCCCCTGTGTCCCTGGAGGCCGCAGCGCGTTTTGGATTTTGGCGCGGACGGGCCCCTCTCGGCTTCCGTACTCCATTTACCCCGGAGCCTGCCAGACCCCTGGCCCCAGGGGCGGGCCCTGCTGAGTCCCCGAGCGCCTCCTGGGTTCCTGCCACCACCCTTGGGGCGGGATGCGGTGCCACCTTGTGCGTAGAAGCCCTGCACACAGGCAAGAAGCCCCCCAGGCCCGCCCGACCCTGGAGCCCCCTGGCTGGCTACAGCCACAGGGAACGGGGGTTCTGAGTTGGCAGCCCCCATTCCCGAAGCATCCACGGGCAGTTCCCCGAAGGGCTGACACCGGCTGCGCCTCAGCAGCCAGACAACCTCCCTCCCTCTGGTCGGGCACTGCAAGCCACACAGCCACTTGTGTCCCCTGTGTCCCTGGAGGCCGCAGCGCGTTTTGGGTTTTGGCGCTGACGGGCCCCTCTCGGCTTCCGTAGTCCATTTGCCCCCGAGGCTGCCAGACCCCTGGCCCCAGGGGCGGGCCCTGCTGAGTTCCCGAGTGCCTCCTGAGTTCCTGCCACCACCCTTGGGCCGGGATGAGGTGCCACCTTGTGCGTAGAAGCCCTGCACACAGGCAAGAAGCCCCCTAGGCCCGCGGGCGCGCCCGACCCTGGAGCCCCTTGGCTGGCTGCAGCCACAGGGAACGGGGGTTCTGAGTTGGCAGCCCCCATTCCCGAAGCATCCACGGGCAGTTCCCCGAAGGGCTGACACCGGCTGCGCCTCAGCAGCCAGACAACCTCCCTCCCTCTGGTCGGGCACTGCAAGCCACACAGCCACTTGTGTCCCCTGTGTCCCTGGAGGCCGCAGCGCGTTTTGGGTTTTGGCGCGGACGGGCCCCTCTCGACTTCCGTAGTCCATTTGCCCCCGAGGCTGCCAGACCCCTGGCCCCAGGGGCGGGCCCTGCTGAGTCCCCGAGCGCCTCCTGAGTTCCTGCCACCACCCTTGGGCCGGGATGAGGTGCCACCTTGTGCGTAGAAGCCCTGCACACAGGCAAGAAGCCCCCCAGGCCCGCGGGCGCGCCCGACCCTGGAGCACCCTGGCTGGCTGCAGCCACAGGGAACGGGGGTTCTGAGTTGGCAGCCCCCATTCCCGAAGCATCCACGGGCAGTTCCCCGAAGGGCTGACACCGGCTGCGCCTCAGCAGCCAGACAACCTCCCTCCCTCTGCTCGGGCACTGCAAGCCACACAGCCACTTGTGTCCCCTGTGTCCCTGGAGGCCGCAGCGCGTTTTGGGTTTTGGCGCGGACGGGCCCCTCTCGATTCCGTAGTGCATTTTCCCCTTGGAGCCTGCCAGACCCCTGGCCCCAGGGGCGGGCCCTGCTGAGTCCCCGAGCGCCTCCTGGGTTCCTGCCACCACCCTTGGGCCGGGATGAGGTGCCACCTTGTGCGTAGAAGCCCTGCACACAGGCAAGAAGACCCCAGGCCCGCCCGACCCTGGAGCCCCCTGGCTGGCTGCAGCCACAGGGAACAGGGGTTCTGAGTTGGCAGCCCCATTCGCGAAGCATCCACGGGCAGTTCCCCGAAGGGCTGACACCGGCTGCGCCTCAGCAGCCAGACAACCTCCCTCCCTCTGGTCGGGCACTGCAAGCCACACAGCCACTTGTGTCCCCTGTGTCCCTGGAGGCAGCAGCGCGTTTTGGGTTTTGGCGCGGACGGGCCCCTCTCGGCTTCCGTAGTCCATTTGCCCCCGGAGCCTGCCAGACCCCTGGCCCCAGGGGCGGGCCCTGCTGAGTCCCCGAGCGCCTCCTGGGTTCCTGCCACCACCCTTGGGCCGGGATGAGGTGCCACCTTGTGCGTAGAAGCCCTGCACACAGGCAAGAAGACCCCAGGCCCGTGGGCGCGCCCGACCCTGGAGCCCCCTGGCTGGCTGCAGCCACAGGGAACGGGGGTTCTGAGTTGGCAGCCCCCATTCCCGAAGCATCCACGGGCTGTTCCCCGAAGGGCTGACACCGGCTGCGCCTCAGCAGCCAGACAACCTCCCTCCCTCTGGTCGGGCACTGCAAGCCACACAGCCACTTGTGTCCCCTGTGTCCCTGGAGGCCGCAGCGCGTTTTGGGTTTTGGCGCAGACGGGCCCCTCTCGGCTTCCGTAGTCCATTTGCCCCGGAGCCTGCCAGACCCCTGGCCCCAGGGGCGGGCCCTGCTGAGTCCCCGAGCGCCTCCTGGGTTCCTGCCACCACCCTTGGGCCGGGATGAGGTGCCACCTTGTGCGTAGAAGCCCTGCACACAGGCAAGAAGACCCCAGGCCCGCGGGCGCGCCCGACCCTGGAGCCCCCTGGCTGGCTGCAGCCACAGGGAACGGGGGTTCTGAGTTGGCAGCCCCCATTCCCGAAGCATCCACGGGCAGTTCCCCGAAGGGCTGACACCGGCTGCGCCTCAGCAGCCAGACAACCTCCCTCCCTCTGGTCGGGCACTGCAAGCCACACAGCCACTTGTGTCCCCTGTGTCCCTGGAGGCCGCAGCGCGTTTTGGGTTTTGGCGCGGACGGGCCCCTCTCGGCTTCCGTAGTCCATTTGCCCCCGGAGCCTGCCAGACCCCTGGCCCCAGGGGCGGGCCCTGCTGAGTCCCCGAGCGAATCCTGGGTTCCTGCCACCACCCTTGGGCCGGGATGAGGTGCCACCTTGTGCGTAGAAGCCCTGCACACAGGCAAGAAGACCCCAGGCCAGCGGGCGCGCCCGACCCTGGAGCCCCCTGGCTGGCTACAGCCACAGGGAACGGGGGTTCTGAGTTGGCAGCCCCCATTCCCGAAGCATCCACGGGCAGTTCCCCGAAGGGCTGACACCGGCTGCGCCTCAGCAGCCAGACAACCTCCCTCCCTCTGCTCGGGCACTGCAAGCCACACAGCCACTTGTGTCCCCTGTGTCCCTGGAGGCCGCAGCGCGTTTTGGGTTTTGGCGCGGACGGGCCCCTCTCGGCTTCCGTAGTCCATTTGCCCCGGAGCCTGCCAGACCCCTGGCCCCAGGGGCGGGCCCTGCTGAGTCCCCGAGCGCCTCCTGGGTTCCTGCCACCACCCTTGGGCCGGGATGAGGTGCCACCTTGTGCGTAGAAGCCCTGCACACAGGCAAGAAGCCCCCCAGGCCCACGGGCGCGCCCGACCCTGGAGCCCCCTGGCTGGCTACAACCACAGGGAACGGGGGTTCTGAGTTGGCAGCCCCCATTCCCGAAGCATCCACGGGCAGTTCCCGAAGGGCTGACTCCGGCTGCGCCTCAGCAGCCAGACAACCTCCCTCCCTCTGGTCGGGCACTGCAAGCCACACAGCCACTTGTGTCCCCTGTGTCCCTGGAGGCCGCAGCGCGTTTTGGATTTTGGCGCGGACGGGCCCCTCTCGGCTTCCGTAGTCCATTTACCCCGGAGCCTGCCAGACCCCTGGCCCCAGGGGCGGGCCCTGCTGAGTCCCCGAGCGCCTCCTGGGTTCCTGCCACCACCCTTGGGCCGGGATGCGGTGCCACCTTGTGCGTAGAAGCCCTGCACACAGGCAAGAAGCCCCCCAGGCCCGCGGGCGCGCCCGACCCTGGAGCCCCCTGGCTGGCTACAGCCACAGGGAACGGGGGTTCTGAGTTGGCAGCCCCCATTCCCGAAGCATCCACGGGCAGTTCCCCGAAGGGCTGACACCGGCTGCGCCTCAGCAGCCAGACAACCTCCCTCCCTCTGGTCGGGCACTGCAAGCCACACAGCCACTTGTGTCCCCTGTGTCCCTGGAGGCCGCAGCGCGTTTTGGGTTTTGGCGCGGACGGGCCCTTCTCGGCTTCCGTAGTCCATTTGCCCCCGGAGCCTGCCAGACCCCTGGCTCCAGGGGCGGGCCCTGCTGAGTCCCCGAGTGCCTCCTGGGTTCCTGCCACCACCCTTGGGCCGGGATGAGGTGCCACCTTGTGCGTAGAAGCCCTGCACACAGGCAAGAAGCCCCCCAGGCCCGCCCGACCCTGGAGCCCCCTGGCTGGCTGCAGCCACAGGGAACGGGGGTTCTGAGTTGGCAGCCCCCATTCCCGAAGCATCCACGGGCAGTTCCCCGAAGGGCTGACACCGGCTGCGCCTCAGCAGCCAGACAACCTCCCTCCCTCTGGTCGGGCACTGCAAGCCACACAGCCACTTGTGTCCCCTGTGTCCCTGGAGGCCGCAGCGCATTTTGGGTTTTGGCGCGGACGGGCCCCTCTCGGCTTCCGTAGTCCATTTGCCCCCGGAGCCTGCCAGACCCCTGGCCCCAGGGGTGGGCCCTGCTGAGTCCCCGAGCGCCTCCTGGGTTCCTGCCACCACCCTTGGGCCGGGATGAGGTGCCACCTTGTGCGTAGAAGCCCTGCACACAGGCAAGAAGCCCCCCAGGCCCGCGGGTGCGCCCGACCCTGGAGCCCCCTGGCTGGCTGCAGCCACAGGGAATGAGGGTTCTGAGTTGGCAGCCCCCATTCCCGAAGCATCCACGGGCAGTTCCCCGAAGGGCTGACACCGGCTGCGCCTCAGCAGCCAGACAACCTCCCTCCCTCTGGTCGGGCACTGCAAGCCACACAGCCACTTGTGTCCCCTGTGTCCCTGGAGGCAGCAGCGCGTTTTGGGTTTTGGCGCTGACGGGCCCCTCTCGGCTTCCGTAGTCCATTTGCCCCCGAGGCTGCCAGACCCCTGGCCCCATGGGCGGGCCCTGCTGAGTTCCCGAGTGCCTCCTGAGTTCCTGCCACCACCCTTGGGCCGGGATGAGGTGCCACCTTGTGCGTAGAAGCCCTGCACACAGGCAAGAAGCCCCCTAGGCCCGCGGGCGCGCCCGACCCTGGAGCCCCTTGGCTGGCTGCAGCCACAGGGAACGGGGGTTCTGAGTTGGCAGCCCCCATTCCCGAAGCATCCACGGGCAGTTCCCCGAAGGGCTGACACCGGCTGCGCCTCAGCAGCCAGACAACCTCCCTCCCTCTGGTCGGGCACTGCAAGCCACACAGCCACTTGTGTCCCCTGTGTCCCTGGAGGCCGCAGCGCGTTTTGGGTTTTGGCGCGGACGGGCCCCTCTCGACTTCCGTAGTCCATTTGCCCCCGAGGCTGCCAGACCCCTGGCCCCAGGGGCGGGCCCTGCTGAGTCCCCGAGCGCCTCCTGAGTTCCTGCCACGACCCTTGGGCCGGGATGAGGTGCCACCTTGTGCGTAGAAGCCCTGCACACAGGCAAGAAGCCCCCCAGGCCCGCGGGCGCGCCCGACCCTGGAGCACCCTGGCTGGCTGCAGCCACAGGGAACGGGGGTTCTGAGTTGGCAGCCCCCATTCCCGAAGCATCCACGGGCAGTTCCCCGAAGGGCTGACACCGGCTGCGCCTCAGCAGCCAGACAACCTCCCTCCCTCTGCTCGGGCACTGCAAGCCACACAGCCACTTGTGTCCCCTGTGTCCCTGGAGGCCGCAGCGCGTTTTGGGTTTTGGCGCGGACGGGCCCCTCTCGATTCCGTAGTGCATTTTCCCCTTGGAGCCTGCCAGACCCCTGGCCCCAGGGGCGGGCCCTGCTGAGTCCCCGAGCGCCTCCTGGGTTCCTGCCACCACCCTTGGGCCGGGATGAGGTGCCACCTTGTGCGTAGAAGCCCTGCACACAGGCAAGAAGACCCCAGGCCCGCCCGACCCTGGAGCCCCCTGGCTGGCTGCAGCCACAGGGAACAGGGGTTCTGAGTTGGCAGCCCCCATTCCCGAAGCATCCACGGGCAGTTCCCCGAAGGGCTGACACCGGCTGCGCCTCAGCAGCCAGACAACCTCCCTCCCTCTGGTCGGGCACTGCAAGCCACACAGCCACTTGTGTCCCCTGTGTCCCTGGAGGCCGCAGCGCGTTTTGGGTTTTGGCGCGGACGGGCCCCTCTCGGCTTCCGTAGTCCATTTGCCCCCGGAGCCTGCCAGACCCCTGGCCCCAGGGGCGGGCCCTGCTGAGTCCCCGAGCGAATCCTGGGTTCCTGCCACCACCCTTGGGCCGGGATGAGGTGCCACCTTGTGCGTAGAAGCCCTGCACACAGGCAAGAAGACCCCAGGCCTGCGGGCGCGCCCGACCCTGGAGCCCCCTGGCTGGTTGCAGCCACAGGGAACGGGGGTTCTGAGTTGGCAGCCCCCATTCCCGAAGCATCCACGGGCAGTTCCCCGAAGGGCTGACACCGGCTGCGCCTCAGCAGCCAGACAACCTCCCTCCCTCTGGTCGGGCACTGCAAGCCACACAGCCACTTGTGTCCCCTGTGTCCCTGGAGGCCGCAGCGCGTTTTGGGTTTTGGCGCGGACGGGCCCCTCTCGGCTTCCGTAGTCCATTTGCCCCGGAGCCTGCCAGACCCCTGGCCCCAGGGGCGGGCCCTGCTGAGTCCCCGAGCGCCTCCTGGGTTCCTGCCACCACCCTTGGGCCGGGATGAGGTGCCACCTTGTGCGTAGAAGCCCTGCACACAGGCAAGAAGCCCCCCAGGCCCACGGGCGCGCCCGACCCTGGAGCCCCCTGGCTGGCTACAACCACAGGGAACGGGGGTTCTGAGTTGGCAGCCCCCATTCCCGAAGCATCCACGGGCAGTTCCCGAAGGGCTGACACCGGCTGCGCCTCAGCAGCCAGACAACCTCCCTCCCTCTGGTCGGGCACTGCAAGCCACACAGCCACTTGTGTCCCCTGTGTCCCTGGAGGCCGCAGCGCGTTTTGGATTTTGGCGCGGACGGGCCCCTCTCGGCTTCCGTAGTCCATTTACCCCGGAGCCTGCCAGACCCCTGGCCCCAGGGGCGGGCCCTGCTGAGTCCCCGAGCGCCTCCTGGGTTCCTGCCACCACCCTTGGGCCGGGATGCGGTGCCACCTTGTGCGTAGAAGCCCTGCACACAGGCAAGAAGCCCCCCAGGCCCGCGGGCGCGCCCGACCCTGGAGCCCCCTGGCTGGCTACAGCCACAGGGAACGGGGGTTCTGAGTTGGCAGCCCCCATTCCCGAAGCATCCACGGGCAGTTCCCCGAAGGGCTGACACCGGCTGCGCCTCAGCAGCCAGACAACCTCCCTCCCTCTGGTCGGGCACTGCAAGCCACACAGCCACTTGTGTCCCCTGTGTCCCTGGAGGCCGCAGCGCGTTTTGGGTTTTGGCGCGGACGGGCCCTTCTCGGCTTCCGTAGTCCATTTGCCCCCGGAGCCTGCCAGACCCCTGGCTCCAGGGGCGGGCCCTGCTGAGTCCCCGAGTGCCTCCTGGGTTCCTGCCACCACCCTTGGGCCGGGATGAGGTGCCACCTTGTGCGTAGAAGCCCTGCACACAGGCAAGAAGCCCCCCAGGCCCGCCCGACCCTGGAGCCCCCTGGCTGGCTGCAGCCACAAGGAACGGGGGTTCTGAGTTGGCAGCCCCCATTCCCGAAGCATCCACGGGCAGTTCCCCGAAGGGCTGACACCGGCTGCGCCTCAGCAGCCAGACAACCTCCCTCCCTCTGGTCGGGCACTGCAAGCCACACAGCCACTTGTGTCCCCTGTGTCCCTGGAGGCCGCAGCGCATTTTGGGTTTTGGCGCGGACGGGCCCCTCTCGGCTTCCGTAGTCCATTTGCCCCCGGAGCCTGCCAGACCCCTGGCCCCAGGGGCGGGCCCTGCTGAGTCCCCGAGCGCCTCCTGGGTTCCTGCCACCACCCTTGGGCCGGGATGAGGTGCCACCTTGTGCGTAGAAGCCCTGCACACAGGCAAGAAGCCCCCCAGGCCCGCGGATGCGCCCGACCCTGGAGCCCCCTGGCTGGCTGCAGCCACAGGGAATGAGGGTTCTGAGTTGGCAGCCCCCATTCCCGAAGCATCCACGGGCAGTTCCCCGAAGGGCTGACACCGGCTGCGCCTCAGCAGCCAGACAACCTCCCTCCCTCTGGTCGGGCACTGCAAGCCACACAGCCACTTGTGTCCCCTGTGTCCCTGGAGGCAGCAGCGCGTTTTGGGTTTTGGCGCTGACGGGCCCCTCTCGGCTTCCGTAGTCCATTTGCCCCCGAGGCTGCCAGACCCCTGGCCCCAGGGGCGGGCCCTGCTGAGTTCCCGAGTGCCTCCTGAGTTCCTGCCACCACCCTTGGGCCGGGATGAGGTGCCACCTTGTGCGTAGAAGCCCTGCACACAGGCAAGAAGCCCCCTAGGCCCGCGGGCGTGCCCGACCCTGGAGCCCCTTGGCTGGCTGCAGCCACAGGGAACGGGGGTTCTGAGTTGGCAGCCCCATTCGCGAAGCATCCACGGGCAGTTCCCCGAAGGGCTGACACCGGCTGCGCCTCAGCAGCCAGACAACCTCCCTCCCTCTGGTCGGGCACTGCAAGCCACACAGCCACTTGTGTCCCCTGTGTCCCTGGAGGCAGCAGCGCGTTTTGGGTTTTGGCGCGGACGGGCCCCTCTCGACTTCCGTAGTCCATTTGCCCCCGAGGCTGCCAGACCCCTGGCCCCAGGGGCGGGCCCTGCTGAGTCCCCGAGCGCCTCCTGAGTTCCTGCCACCACCCTTGGGCCGGGATGAGGTGCCACCTTGTGCGTAGAAGCCCTGCACACAGGCAAGAAGCCCCCCAGGCCCGCGGGCGCGCCCGACCCTGGAGCACCCTGGCTGGCTGCAGCCACAGGGAACGGGGGTTCTGAGTTGGCAGCCCCCATTCCCGAAGCATCCACGGGCAGTTCCCTGAAGGGCTGACACCGGCTGCGCCTCAGCAGCCAGACAACCTCCCTCCCTCTGCTCGGGCACTGCAAGCCACACAGCCACTTGTGTCCCCTGTGTCCCTGGAGGCCGCAGCGCGTTTTGGGTTTTGGCGCGGACGGGCCCCTCTCGATTCCGTAGTGCATTTTCCCCTTGGAGCCTGCCAGACCCCTGGCCCCAGGGGCGGGCCCTGCTGAGTCCCCGAGCGCCTCCTGGGTTCCTGCCACCACCCTTGGGCCGGGATGAGGTGCCACCTTGTGCGTAGAAGCCCTGCACACAGGCAAGAAGACCCCAGGCCCGCCCGACCCTGGAGCCCCCTGGCTGGCTGCAGCCACAGGGAACAGGGGTTCTGAGTTGGCAGCCCCCATTCCCGAAGCATCCACGGGCAGTTCCCCGAAGGGCTGACACCGGCTGCGCCTCAGCAGCCAGACAACCTCCCTCCCTCTGCTCGGGCACTGCAAGCCACACAGCCACTTGTGTCCCCTGTGTCCCTGGAGGCAGCAGCGCGTTTTGGGTTTTGGCGCGGACGGGCCCCTCTCGGCTTCCGTAGTCCATTTGCCCCCGGAGCCTGCCAGACCCCTGGCCCCAGGGGCGGGCCCTGCTGAGTCCCCGAGCGCCTCCTGGGTTCCTGCCACCACCCTTGGGCCGGGATGAGGTGCCACCTTGTGCGTAGAAGCCCTGCACACAGGCAAGAAGACCCCAGGCCCGCGGGCGCGCCCGACCCTGGAGCCCCCTGGCTGGCTGCAGCCACAGGGAACGGGGGTTCTGAGTTGGCAGCCCCCATTCCCGAAGCATCCACGGGCTGTAACCCGAAGGGCTGACACCGGCTGGGCCTCAGCAGCCAGACAACCTCCCTCCCTCTGGTCGGGCACTGCAAGCCACACAGCCACTTGTGTCCCCTGTGTCCCTGGAGGCCGCAGCGCGTTTTGGGTTTTGGCGCAGACGGGCCCCTCTCGGCTTCCGTAGTCCATTTGCCCCGGAGCCTGCCAGACCCCTGGCCCCAGGGGCGGGCCCTGCTGAGTCCCCGAGCGCCTCCTGTGTTCCTGCCACCACCCTTGGGCCGGAATGCGGTGCCACCTTGTGCGTAGAAGCCCTGCACACAGGCAAGAAGCCCCCCAGGCCCGCGGGCGCGCCCGACCCTGGAGCCCCCTGGCTGGCTACAGCCACAGGGAACGGGGGTTCTGAGTTGGCAGCCCCCATTCCCGAAGCATCCATGGGCAGTTCCCCGAAGGGCTGACACCGGCTGCGCCTCAGCAGCCAGACAACCTCCCTCCCTCTGGTCGGGCACTGCAAGCCACACAGCCACTTGTGTCCCCTGTGTCCCTGGAGGCAGCAGCGCGTTTTGGGTTTTGGCGCGGACGGGCCCCTCTCGGCTTCCGTAGTCCATTTGCCCCCGGAGCCTGCCAGACCCCTGGCCCCAGGGGCGGGCCCTGCTGAGTCCCCGAGCGCCTCCTGGGTTCCTGCCACCACCCTTGGGCCGGGATGAGGTGCCACCTTGTGCGTAGAAGCCCTGCACACAGGCAAGAAGACCCCAGGCCCGCGGGCGCGCCCGACCCTGGAGCCCCCTGGCTGGCTGCAGCCACAGGGAACGGGGGTTCTGAGTTGGCAGCCCCCATTCCCGAAGCATCCACGGGCAGTTCCCCGAAGGGCTGACACCGGCTGCGCCTCAGCAGCCAGACAACCTCCCTCCCTCTGGTCGGGCACTGCAAGCCACACAGCCACTTGTGTCCCCTGTGTCCCTGGAGGCCGCAGCGCGTTTTGGGTTTTGGCGCGGACGGGCCCCTCTCGGCTTCCGTAGTCCATTTGCCCCGGAGCCTGCCAGACCCCTGGCCCCAGGGGCGGGCCGTGCTGAGCCCCGAGTGCCTCCTGGGTTCCTGCCACCACCCTTGGGCCGGGATGAGGTGCCACCTTGTGCGTAGAAGCCCTGCACACAGGCAAGAAGACCCCAGGCCCGCGGGCGCGCCCGACCCTGGAGCCCCCTGGCTGGCTGCAGCCACAGGGAACGGGGGTTCTGAGTTGGCAGCCCCCATTCCCGAAGCATCCACGGGCAGTTCCCCGAAGGGCTGACAC
Source organism: Lepus europaeus (assembly GCF_033115175.1). Classification (NCBI taxonomy): domain Eukaryota; kingdom Metazoa; phylum Chordata; class Mammalia; order Lagomorpha; family Leporidae; genus Lepus; species Lepus europaeus. Next base: position 109,220 of record NW_026909115.1, read on the forward strand.
CGGCTGCGCCTCAGCAGCCAGACAACCTCCCTCCCTCTGCTCGGGCACTGCAAGCCACACAGCCACTTGTGTCCCCTGTGTCCCTGGAGGCCGCAGCGCGTTTTGGGTTTTGGCGCGGACGGGCCCCTCTCGGCTTCCGTAGTCCATTTGCCCCCGGAGCCTGCCAGACCCCTGGCCCCAGGGGCGGGCCCTGCTGAGTCCCCGAGCGCCTCCTGGGTTCCTGCCACCACCCTTGGGCCGGGATGAGGTGCCACCTTGTGCGTAGAAGCCCTGCACACAGGCAAGAAGCCCCCCAGGCCCGCCCGACCCTGGAGCCCCCTGGCTGGCTGCAGCCACAGGGAACGGGGGTTCTCAGTTGGCAGCCCCCATTCCCGAAGCATCCACGGGCAGTTCCCCGAAGGGCTGACACCGGCTGCGCCTCAGCAGCCAGAAAACCTCCCTCCCTCTGGTCGGGCACTGCAAGCCACACAGCCACTTGTGTCCCCTGTGTCCCTGGAGGCCGCAGCGCGTTTTGGGTTTTGGCGCGGACGGGCCCCTCTCGGCTTCCGTAGTCCATTTGCCCCCGGAGCCTGCCAGACCCCTGGCCCCAGGGGCGGGCCCTGCTGAGTCCCCGAGCGCCTCCTGGGTTCCTGCCACCACCCTTGGGCCGGGATGAGGTGCCACCTTGTGCGTAGAAGCCCTGCACACAGGCAAGAAGACCCCAGGCCCGCGGGCGCGCCCGACCCTGGAGCCCCCTGGCTGGCTGCAGCCACAGGGAACGGGGGTTCTGAGTTGGCAGCCCCCATTCCCGAAGCATCCACGGGCAGTTCCCCGAAGGGCTGACACCGGCTGCGCCTCAGCAGCCAGACAACCTCCCTCCCTCTGCTCGGGCACTGCAAGCCACACAGCCACTTGTGTCCCCTGTGTCCCTGGAGGCCGCAGCGCGTTTTGGGTTTTGGCGCGGATGGGCCCCTCTCGGCTTCCGTAGTCCATTTGCCCCGGAGCCTGCCAGACCCCTGGCCCCAGGGGCGGGCCCTGCTGAGTCCCCGAGCGCCTCCTGGGTTCCTGCCACCACCCTTGGGCCGGCATGAGGTGCCACCTTGTGCGTAGAAGCCCTGCACACAGGCAAGAAGCCCCCCAGGCCCGCCCGACCCTGGAGCCCCCTGGCTGGCTGCAGCCACAGGGAACGGGGGTTCTGAGTTGGCAGCCCCCATTCCCGAAGCATCCACGGGCAGTTCCCCGAAGGGCTGACACCGGCTGCGCCTCAGCAGCCAGACAACCTCCCTCCCTCTGGTCGGGCACTGCAAGCCACACAGCCACTTGTGTCCCCTGTGTCCCTGGAGGCCGCAGCGCATTTTGGGTTTTGGCGCGGATGGGCCCCTCTCGGCTTCCGTAGTCCATTTGTCCCCGGAGCCTGCCAGACCCCTGGCCCCAGGGGCGGGCCCTGCTGAGTCCCCGAGCGCCTCCTGGGTTCCTGCCACCACCCTTGGGCCGGGATGAGGTGCCACCTTGTGCGTAGAAGCCCTGCACACAGGCAAGAAGACCCCAGGCCCGCGGGCGCGCCCGACCCTGGAGCCCCCTGGCTGGCTGCAGCCACAGGGAACGGGGGTTCTGAGTTGGCAGCCCCCATTCCCGAAGCATCCACGGGCAGTTCCCCGAAGGGCTGACACCGGCTGCGCCTCAGCAGCCAGACAACCTCCCTCCCTCTGCTCGGGCACTGCAAGCCACACAGCCACTTGTGTCCCCTGTGTCCCTGGAGGCCGCAGCGCGTTTTGGGTTTTGGCGCGGATGGGCCCCTCTCGGCTTCCGTAGTCCATTTGCCCCGGAGCCTGCCAGACCCCTGGCCCCAGGGGCGGGCCCTGCTGAGTCCCCGAGCGCCTCCTGGGTTCCTGCCACCACCCTTGGGCCGGCATGAGGTGCCACCTTGTGCGTAGAAGCCCTGCACACAGGCAAGAAGCCCCCCAGGCCCGCGGGCGCGCCCGACCCTGGAGCCCCCTGGCTGGCTACAGCCACAGGGAACGGGGGTTCTGAGTTGGCAGCCCCCATTCCCGAAGCATCCACGGGCAGTTCCCCGAAGGGCTGACACCGGCTGCGCCTCAGCAGCCAGACAACCTCCCTCCCTCTGGTCGGGCACTGCAAGCCACACAGCCACTCGTGTCCCCTGTGTCCCTGGAGGCCGCAGCGCGTTTTGGGTTTTGGCGCGGACGGGCCCCTCTCGGCTTCCGTAGTCCATTTGTCCCCGGAGCCTGCCAGACCCCTGGCCCCAGGGGCGGGCCCTGCTGAGTCCCCGAGCGCCTCCTGGGTTCCTGCCACCACCCTTGGGCCGGGATGAGGTGCCACCTTGTGCGTAGAAGCCCTGCACACAGGCAAGAAGCCCCCCAGGCCCGCGGGCGTGCCCGACCCTGGAGCCCCCTGGCTGGCTGCAGCCACAGGGAACGGGGGTTCTGAGTTGGCAGCCCCCATTCCCGAAGCATCCACGGGCAGTTCCCCGAAGGGCTGACACCGGCTGCGCCTCAGCAGCCAGACAACCTCCCTCCCTCTGGTCGGGCACTGCAAGCCACACAGCCACTTGTGTCCCCTGTGTCCCTGGAGGCCGCAGCGCGTTTTGGGTTTTGGCGCGGACGGGCCCCTCTCGGCTTCCGTAGTCCATTTGCCCCCGGAGCTTGCCAGACCCCTGGCCCCAGGGGCGGGCCCTGCTGAGTCCCCGAGCGCCTCCTGGGTTCCTGCCACCACCCTTGGGCCGGGATGAGGTGCCACCTTGTGCGTAGAAGCCCTGCACACAGGCAAGAAGCCCCCCAGGCCCGCGGGTGCGCCCCACCCTGGAGCCCCCTGGCTGGCTGCAGCCACAGGGAACGGGGGTTCTGAGTTGGCAGCCCCCATTCCCGAAGCATCCACGGGCAGTTCCCCGAAGGGCTGACACCGGCTGCGCCTCAGCAGCCAGACAACCTCCCTCCCTCTGGTCGGGCACTGCAAGCCACACAGCCACTCGTGTCCCCTGTGTCCCTGGAGGCCGCAGCACGTTTTGGGTTTTGGCACGGAAGGGCCCCTCTCGGCTTCCGTAGTCCATTTGCCCCCGGAGCCTTCCAGACCCCTGGCCCCAGGGGCGGGCCCTGCTGAGTCCCCGAGCGCCTCCTGGGTTCCTGCCACCACCCTTGGGCCGGGATGAGGTGCCACCTTGTGCGTAGAAGCCCTGCACACAGGCAAGAAGCCCCCCAGGCCCGCCCGACCCTGGAGCCCCCTGGCTGGCTGCAGCCACAGGGAACGGGGGTTCTGAGTTGGCAGCCCCCATTCCCGAAGCATCCACGGGCAGTTCCCCGAAGGGCTGACACCGGCTGCGCCTCAGCAGCCAGACAACCTCCCTCCCTCTGGTCGGGCACTGCAAGCCACACAGCCACTTGTGTCCCCTGTGTCCCTGGAGGCCGCAGCGCGTTTTGGGTTTTGGCGCGGCCGGGCCCCTCTCGGCTTCCGTAGTCCATTTGCCCGCGGAGCCTGCCAGACCCCTGGCCCCAGGGGCGGGCCCTGCTGAGTCCCCGAGCGCCTCCTGGGTTCCTGCCACCACCCTTGGGCCGGGATGAGGTGCCACCTTGTGCGTAGAAGCCCTGCACACAGGCAAGAAGCCCCCCAGGCCCGCGGGCGCGCCCGACCCTGGAGCCCCCTGGCTGGCTGCAGCCACAGGGAACGGGGGTTCTGAGTTGGCAGCCCCCATTCCCGAAGCATCCACGGGCAGTTCCCCGAAGGGCTGACACCGGCTGCACCTCAGCAGCCAGACAACCTCCCTCCCTCTGGTCGGGAACTGCAAGCCACACAGCCACTTGTGTCCCCTGTGTCCCTGGAGGCCGCAGCACGTTTTGGGTTTTGGCGCGGACGGGCCCCTCTCGGCTTCCGTAGTCCATTTGCCCCCAGAGCCTGCCAGACCCCTGGCCCCAGGGGCGGGCCCTGCTGAGTCCCCGAGCGCCTCCTGGGTTCCTGCCACCACCCTTGGGCCGGGATGAGGTGCCACCTTGTGCGTAGAAGCCCTGCACACAGGCAAGAAGCCCCCCAGGCCCGCGGGCGCGCCCGACCCTGGAGCCCCCTGGCTGGCTGCAGCCACAGGGAACGGGGGTTCTGAGTTGGCAGCCCCCATTCCCGAAGCATCCACGGGCAGTTCCCCGAAGGGCTGACACCGGCTGCGCCTCAGCAGCCAGACAACCTCCCTCCCTCTGGTCGGGCACTGCAAGCCACACAGCCACTCGTGTCCCCTGTGTCCCTGGAGGCCGCAGCGCGTTTTGGGTTTTGGCGCGGACGGGCCCCTCTCGGCTTCCGTAGTCCATTTACCCCAGAGCCTGCCAGATTCCTGGCCCCATGGGCGGGCCTTGCTGAGTCCCAGAGTGCCTCCTGGGTTCCTGCCACAACCCTTGGGCCGGGATGAGGTGCCACCTTGTGCGTGGAAGCCCTGCACACAGGCAAGAAGCCCCCCAGGCCCGCCCGACCCTGGAGCCCCCTGGCTGGCTGCAGCCACAGGGAACGGGGGTTCTGAGTTGGCAGCCCCCATTCCCGAAGCATCCACGGGCAGTTCCCCGAAGGGCTGACACCGGCTGCGCCTCAGCAGCCAGACAACCTCCCTCCCTCTGGTCGGGCACTGCAAGCCACACAGCCACTTGTGTCCCCTGTGTCCCTGGAGGCCGCAGCGCGTTTTGGGTTTTGGCGCGGACGGGCCCCTCTCGGCTTCCGTAGTCCATTTGCCCCCGGAGCCTGCCAGACCCCTGGCCCCAGGGGCGGGCCCTGCTGAGTCCCCGAGCGCCTCCTGGGTTCCTGCCACCACCCTTGGGCCGGGATGAGGTGCCACCTTGTGCGTAGAAGCCCTGCACACAGGCAAGAAGCCCCCCCGGCCCGCGGGCGCGCCCGAACCTGGAGCCCCCTGGCTGGCTGCAGCCACAGGGAACGGGGGTTCTGAGTTGGCAGCCCCCATTCCCGAAGCATCCACGGGCAGTTCCCCGAAGGGCTGACACCGGCTGCGCCTCAGCAGCCAGACAACCTCCCTCCCTCTGGTCGGGCACTGCAAGCCACACAGCCACTTGTGTCCCCTGTGTCCCTGGAGGCCGCAGCGCATTTTGGGTTTTGGCGCGGACGGGCCCCTCTCGGCTTCCGTAGTCCATTTGCCCCGGAGCCTGCCAGAACCCTGGCCCCAGGGGCGGGCCCTGCTGAGTCCCCGAGCGCCTCCTGGGTTCCTGCCACCACCCTTGGGCCGGGATGAGGTGCCACCTTGTGCGTAGAAGCCCTGCACACAGGCAAGAAGCCCCCCAGGCCCGCGGGCGCGCCCGACCTGGAGCCCCCTGGCTGGCTGCAGCCACAGGGAACGGGGGTTCTGAGTTGGCAGCCCCCATTCCCGAAGCATCCACGGGCAGTTCCCCGAAGGGCTGACACCGGCTGCGCCTCAGCAGCCAGACAACCTCCCTCCCTCTGGTCGGGCACTGCAAGCCACACAGCCACTTGTGTCCCCTGTGTCCCTGGAGGCCGCAGCACGTTTTGGGTTTTGGCGCGGATGGGCCCCTCTCGGCTTCCGTAGTCCATTTGCCCCCGGAGCCTGCCAGACCCCTGGCCCCAGGGGCGGGACCTGCTGAGTCCCCGAGGGCCTCCTGGGTTCCTGCCACCACCCTTGGGCCGGGATGAGGTGCCACCTTGTGCGTAGAAGCCCTGCACACAGGCAAGAAGCCCCCCAGGCCCGCGGGCGCGCCCGACCCTGGAGCCCCCTGGCAGGCTGCAGCCACAAGGAACGGGGGTTCTGAGTTGGCAGCCCCCATTCCCGAAGCATCCACGGGCAGTTCCCCGAAGGGCTGACACCGGCTGCGCCTCAGCAGCCAGACAACCTCCCTCCCTCTGGTCGGGCACTGCAAGCCACACAGCCACGTGTGTCCACTGTGTCCCTGGAGGCCGCAGCGCATTTTGGGTTTTGGCGCGGACGGGCCACTCTCGGCTTCCGTAGTCCATTTGCCCCCGGAGCCTGCCAGACCCCTGGCCCCAGGGGCGGGCCCTGCTGAGTCCCCAAGCGCCTCCTGGGTGCCTGCCACCACCCTTGGGCCAGGATGAGGTGCCACCTTGTGCGTAGAAGCCCTGCACACAGGCAAGAAGCCCCCCAGGCCCGCGGGCGCGCCCGACCCTGGAGCCCCCTGGCTGGCTGCAGCCACAGGGAACGGGGGTTCTGAGTTGGCAGCCCCCATTCCCGAAGCATCCACGGGCAGTTCCCCGAAGGGCTGACACCGGCTGCGCCTCAGCAGCCAGACAACCTCCCTCCCTCTGGTCGGGCACTGCAAGCCACACAGCCACTCGTGTCCCCTGTGTCCCTGGAGGCCGCAGCGCGTTTTGGGTTTTGGCGCGGACGGGCCCCTCTCGGCTTCCGTAGTCCATTTACCCCAGAGCCTGCCAGATCCCTGGCCCCCTGGGCGGGCCTTGCTGAGTCCCAGAGTGCCTCCTGGGTTCCTGCCACCACCCTTGGGCCGGGATGAGGTGCCACCTTGTGCGTGGAAGCCCTGCACACAGGCAAGAAGCCCCCCAGGCCCGCCCGACCCTGGAGCCCCCTGGCTGGCTGCAGCCACAGGGAACGGGGGTTCTGAGTTGGCAGCCCCCATTCCCGAAGCATCCACGGGCAGTTCCCCGAAGGGCTGACACCGGCTGCGCCTCAGCAGCCAGACAACCTCCCTCCCTCTGGTCGGGCACTGCAAGCCACACAGCCACTTGTGTCCCCTGTGTCCCTGGAGGCCGCAGCGCATTTTGGGTTTTGGCGCGGATGGGCCCCTCTCGGCTTCCGTAGTCCATTTGTCCCCGGAGCCTGCCAGACCCCTGGCCCCAGGGGCGGGCCCTGCTGAGTCCCCGAGCGCCTCCTGGGTTCCTGCCACCACCCTTGGGCCGGGATGAGGTGCCACCTTGTGCGTAGAAGCCCTGCACACAGGCAAGAAGCCCCCCAGGCCCGCGGGCGCGCCCGACCCTGGAGCCCCCTGGCTGGCTGCAGCCAGAGGGAACGGGGGTTCTGAGTTGGCAGCCCCCATTCCCGAAGCATCCACGGGCAGTTCCCCGAAGGGCTGACACCGGCTGCGCCTCAGCAGCCAGACAACCTCCCTCCCTCTGGTCGGGCACTGCAAGCCACACAGCCACGTGTGTCCCCTGTGTCCCTGGAGGCCGCAGCGCGTTTTGGGTTTTGGCGCGGACGGGTCCCTCTCGGCTTCCGTAGTCCATTTGCCCCCGGAGCCTGCCAGAATCCTGGCCCCAGGGGCAGGCCCTGCTGAGTCCCCGAGCGCCTCCTGGGTTCCTGCCACCACCCTTGGGCCGGGATGAGGTGCCACCTTGTGCGTAGAAGCCCTGCACACAGGCAAGAAGCCCCAGAGGCCCGCCCGACCCTGGAGCCCCCTGGCTGGCTGCAGCCACAGGGAACGGGGGTTCTGAGTTGGCAGCCCCCATTCCCGAAGCATCCACGGGCAGTTCCCCGAAGGGCTGACACCGGCTGCGCCTCAGCAGCCAGACAACCTCCCTCCCTCTGGTCGGGCACTGCAAGCCACACAGCCACTTGTGTCCCCTGTGTCCCTGGAGGCCGCAGCGCGTTTTGGGTTTTGGCGCGGACGGGCCCCTCTCGGCTTCCGTAGTCCATTTGCCCCGGAGCCTGCCAGACCCCTGGCCCCAGGGGCGGGCCCTGCTGAGTCCCCGAGCGCCTCCTGGGTTCCTGCCACCACCCTTGGGCCGGGATGAGGTGCCACCTTGTGCGTAGAAGCCCTGCACACAGGCAAGAAGCCCCCCAGGCCCGCGGGCGCGCCCGACCTGGAGCCCCCTGGCTGGCTGCAGCCACAGGGAACGGGGGTTCTGAGTTGGCAGCCCCCATTCCCGAAGCATCCACGGGCAGTTCCCCGAAGGGCTGACACCGGCTGCGCCTCAGCAGCCAGACAACCTCCCTCCCTCTGGTCGGGCACTGCAAGCCACACAGCCACTTGTGTCCCCTGTGTCCCTGGAGGCCGCAGCACGTTTTGGGTTTTGGCGCGGACGGGCCCCTCTCGGCTTCCGTAGTCCATTTGCCCCCGGAGCCTGCCAGACCCCTGGCCCCAGGGGCGGGACCTGCTGAGTCCCCGAGGGCCTCCTGGGTTCCTGCCACCACCCTTGGGCCGGGATGAGGTGCCACCTTGTGCGTAGAAGCCCTGCACACAGGCAAGAAGCCCCCCAGGCCCGCGGGCGCGCCCGACCCTGGAGCCCCCTGGCAGGCTGCAGCCACAAGGAACGGGGGTTCTGAGTTGGCAGCCCCCATTCCCGAAGCATCCACGGGCAGTTCCCCGAAGGGCTGACACCGGCTGCGCCTCAGCAGCCAGACAACCTCCCTCCCTCTGGTAGGGAACTGCAAGCCACACAGCCACGTGTGTCCACTGTGTCCCTGGAGGCCGCAGCGCATTTTGGGTTTTGGCGCGGACGGGCCACTCTCGGCTTCCGTAGTCCATTTGCCCCCGGAGCCTGCCAGACCCCTGGCCCCAGGGGCGGGCCCTGCTGAGTCCCCAAGCGCCTCCTGGGTTCCTGCCACCACCCTTGGGCCGGGATGAGGTGCCACCTTGTGCGTAGAAGCCCTGCACACAGGCAAGAAGCCCCCCAGGCCCGCGGGCGCGCCCGACCCTGGAGCCCCCTGGCTGGCTGCAGCCACAGGGAACGGGGGTTCTGAGTTGGCAGCCCCCATTCCCGAAGCATCCACGGGCAGTTCCCCGAAGGGCTGACACCGGCTGCGCCTCAGCAGCCAGAAAACCTCCCTCCCTCTGGTCGGGCACTGCAAGCCACACAGCCATTTGTGTCCCCTGTATCCCTGGAGGCCGCAGCGCGTTTTGGGTTTTGGCGCGGACGGGACCCTCTCGGCTTCCGTAGTCCATTTGTCCCCGGAGCCTGCCAGACCCCTGGCCCCAGGGGCGGGCCCTGCTGAGTCCCCGAGCGCCTCCTGGGTTCCTGCCACCACCCTTGGGCCGGGATGAGGTGCCACCTTGTGCGTAGAAGCCCTGCACACAGGCAAGAAGCCCCCCAGGCCCGCGGGCGCGCCCGACCCTGGAGCCCCCTGGCTGGCTGCAGCCACAGGGAACGGGGGTTCTGAGTTGGCAGCCCCCATTCCCGAAGCATCCACGGGCAGTTCCCCGAAGGGCTGACACCGGCTGTGCCTCAGCAGCCAGAAAACCTCCCTCCCTCTGGTCGGGCACTGCAAGCCACACAGCCACTCGTGTCCCCTGTGTCCCTGGAGGCCGCAGCGCGTTTTGGGTTTTGGCGCGGACGGGCCCCTCTCGGCTTCCGTAGTCCATTTACCCCAGAGCCTGCCAGATCCCTGGCCCCATGGGCGGGCCTTGCTGAGTCCCAGAGTGCCTCCTGGGTTCCTGCCACCACCCTTGGGCCGGGATGAGGTGCCACCTTGTGCGTGGAAGCCCTGCACACAGGCAAGAAGCCCCCCAGGCCCGCCCGACCCTGGAGCCCCTTGGCTGGCTGCAGCCACAGGGAACGGGGGTTCTGAGTTGGCAGCCCCCATTCCCGAAGCATCCACGGGCAGTTCCCCGAAGGGCTGACACCGGCTGCGCCTCAGCAGCCAGACAACCTCCCTCCCTCTGGTCGGGCACTGCAAGCCACACAGCCACGTGTGTCCCCTGTGTCCCTGGAGGCCGCAGCGCGTTTTGGGTTTTGGCGCGGACGGGCCCCTCTCGGCTTCCGTAGTCCATTTGTCCCCGGAGCCTGCCAGACCCCTGGCCCCAGGGGCGGGCCCTGCTGAGTCCCCGAGCGCCTCCTGGGTTCCTGCCACCACCCTTGGGCCGGGATGAGGTGCCACCTTGTGCGTAGAAGCCCTGCACACAGGCAAGAAGACCCCCAGGCCCGCGGGCGCGCCCGACCCTGGAGCCCCCTGGCTGGCTGCAGCCACAGGGAACGGGGGTTCTGAGTTGGCAGCCCCCATTCCCGAAGCATCCACGGGCAGTTCCCCGAAGGGCTGACACCGGCTGCGCCTCAGCAGCCAGACAACCTCCCTCCCTCTGGTCGGGCACTGCAAGCCACACAGCCACGTGTGTCCCCTGTGTCCCTGGAGGCCGCAGCGCGTTTTGGGTTTTGGCGCGGACGGGCCCCTCTCGGCTTCCGTAGTCCATTTGCCCCCGGAGCCTGCCAAATCCTGGCCACAGGGGCAGGCCCTGCTGAGTCCCCGAGCGCCTCCTGGGTTCCTGCCACCACCCTTGGGCCGGGATGAGGTGCCACCTTGTGCGTAGAAGCCCTGCACACAGGCAAGAAGCCCCCCAGGCCCGCGGGCGCGCCCGACCTGGAGCCCCCTGGCTGGCTGCAGCCACAGGGAACGGGGGTTCTGAGTTGGCAGCCCCCATTCCCGAAGCATCCACGGGCAGTTCCCCGAAGGGCTGACACCGGCTGCGCCTCAGCAGCCAGACAACCTCCCTCCCTCTGGTCGGGCACTGCAAGCCACACAGCCACTTGTGTCCCCTGTGTCCCTGGAGGCCGCAGCGCGTTTTGGGTTTTGGCGCGGACGGGCCCCTCTCGGCTTCCGTAGTCCATTTGCCCCGGAGCCTGCCAGACCCCTGGCCCCAGGGGCGGGCCCTGCTGCGTCCCCGAGCGCCTCCTAGGTTCCTGCCACCACCCTTGGGCCGGGATGAGGTGCCACCTTGTGCGTAGAAGCCCTGCACACAGGCAAGAAGCCCCCCAGGCCCGCGGGCGCGCCCGACCCTGGAGCCCCCTGGCAGGCTGCAGCCACAAGGAACGGGGGTTCTGAGTTGGCAGCCCCCATTCCCGAAGCATCCACGGGCAGTTCCCCGAAGGGCTGACACCGGCTGCGCCTCAGCAGCCAGACAACCTCCCTCCCTCTGGTCGGGCACTGCAAGCCACACAGCCACGTGTGTCCACTGTGTCCCTGGAGGCCGCAGCGCATTTTGGGTTTTGGCGCGGACGGGCCACTCTCGGCTTCCGTAGTCCATTTGCCCCCGGAGCCTGCCAGACCCCTGGCCCCAGGGGCGGGCCCTGCTGAGTCCCCGAGCGCCTCCTGGGTGCCTGCCACCACCCTTGGGCCGGGATGAGGTGCCACCTTGTGCGTAGAAGCCCTGCACACAGGCAAGAAGCCCCCCAGGCCCGCGGGCGCGCCCGACCCTGGAGCCCCCTGGCTGGCTGCAGCCACAGGGAACGGGGGTTCTGAGTTGGCAGCCCCCATTCCCGAAGCATCCACGGGCAGTTCCCCGAAGGGCTGACACCGGCTGCGCCTCAGCAGCCAGACAACCTCCCTCCCTCTGGTCGGGCACTGCAAGCCACACAGCCACTTGTGTCCCCTGTGTCCCTGGAGGCCGCAGCGCGTTTTGGGTTTTGGCGCGGACGGGCCCCTCTCGGCTTCCGTAGTCCATTTGCCCCGGAGCCTGCCAGGCCCCTGGCCCCAGGGGCGGGCCCTGCTGAGTCCCCGAGCGCCTCCTGGGTTCCTGCCACCACCCTTGGGCCAGGATGAGGTGCCACCTTGTGCGTAGAAGCCCTGCACACAGGCAAGAAGCCCCCCAGGCCCGCGGGCGTGCCCGACCCTGGAGCCCCCTGGCAGGCTGCAGCCACAAGGAACGGGGGTTCTGAGTTGGCAGCCCCCATTCCCGAAGCATCCACGGGCAGTTCCCCGAAGGGCTGACACCGGCTGCGCCTCAGCAGCCAGACAACCTCCCTCCCTCTGGTCGGGCACTGCAAGCCACACAGCCACGTGTGTCCCCTGTGTCCCTGGAGGCCGCAGCTCATTTTGGGTTTTGGCGCGGACGGGCCACTCTCGGCTTCCGTAGTCCATTTGCCCCCGGAGCCTGCCAGACCCCTGGCCCCAGGGGCGGGCCCTACTGAGTCCCCAAGCGCCTCCTGGGTGCCTGCTACCACCCTTGGGCCGGGATGAGGTGCCACCTTGTGCGTAGAAGCCCTGCACACAGGCAAGAAGCCCCCCAGGCCCGCGGGCGCGCCCGACCCTGGAGCCCCCTGGCTGGCTGCAGCCACAGGGAACGGGGGTTCTGAGTTGGCAGCCCCCATTCCCGAAGCATCCACGGGCAGTTCCCCGAAGGGCTGACACCGGCTGCGCCTCAGCAGCCAGACAACCTCCCTCCCTCTGGTCGGGCACTGCAAGCCACACAGCCACTTGTGTCCCCTGTGTCCCTGGAGGCCGCAGCGCGTTTTGGGTTTTGTCGCGGACGGGCCCCTCTCGGCTTCCGTAGTCCATTTGCCCCGGAGCCTGCCAGAACCCTGGCCCCAGGGGCGGGCCCTGCTGAGTCCCCGAGCGCCTCCTGGGTTCCTGCCACCACCCTTGGGCCGGGATGAGGTGCCACCTTGTGCGTAGAAGCCCTGCACACAGGCAAGAAGCCCACCAGGACCGTGGGCGCGCCCGACCCTGGAGCCCCCTGGCTGGCTGCAGCCACAAGGAACGGGGGTTCTGAGTTGGCAGCCCCCATTCGCGAAGCATCCACGGGCAGTTCCCCGAAGGGCTGACACCGGCTGCGCCTCAGCAGCCAGACAACCTCCCTCCCTCTGGTCGGGCACTGCAAGCCACACAGCCACTTGTGTCCCCTGTGTCCCTGGAGGCCGCAGCGCGTTTTGGGTTTTGGCGCGGACGGGCCCCTCTCGGCTTCCGTAGTCCATTTGCCCCGGAGCCTGCCAGACCCCTGGCCCCAGGGGCGGGCCCTGCTGAGTCCCCCAGCGCCTCCTGGGTTCCTGCCACCACCCTTGGGCCGGGATGAGGTGCCACCTTGTGCGTAGAAGCCCTGCACACAGGCAAGAAGCCCCCCAGGCCCGCGGGCGCGCCCGACCCTGGAGCCCCTGGCTGGCTGCAGCCACAGGGAACGGGGGTTCTGAGTTGGCAGCCCCCATTCCCGAAGCATCCACGGGCAGTTCCCCGAAGGGCTGACACCGGCTGCGCCTCAGCAGCCAGACAACCTCCCTCCCTCTGGTCGGGCACTGCAAGCCACACAGCCACTTGTGTCCCCTGTGTCCCTGGAGGCCGCAGCGCGTTTTGGGTTTTGGCGCGGACGGGCCCCTCTCGGCTTCCGTAGTCCATTTGCCCCCGGAGCCTGCCAGGCCCCTGGCCCCAGGGGCGGGCCCTGCTGAGTCCCCAAGCGCCTCCTGGGTGCCTGCCACCACCCTTGGGCCGGGATGAGGTGCCACCTTGTGCGTAGAAGCCCTGCACACAGGCAAGAAGCCCCCCAGGCCCGCGGGCGCGCCCGACCCTGGAGCCCCCTGGCTGGCTGCAGCCACAGGGAACGGGGGTTCTGAGTTGGCAGCCCCCATTCCCGAAGCATCCACGGGCAGTTCCCCGAAGGGCTGACACCGGCTGCGCCTCAGCAGCCAGACAACCTCCCTCCCTCTGGTCGGGCACTGCAAGCCACACAGCCACTTGTGTCCCCTGTGTCCCTGGAGGCCGCAGCGCGTTTTGGGTTTTGGCGCGGACGGGCCCCTCTCGGCTTCCGTAGTCCATTTGCCCCGGAGCCTGCCAGAACCCTGGCCCCAGGGGCGGGCCCTGCTGAGTCCCCGAGCGCCTCCTGGGTTCCTGCCACCACCCTTGGGCCAGGATGAGGTGCCACCTTGTGCGTAGAAGCCCTGCACACAGGCAAGAAGCCCACCAGGCCCGTGGGCGCGCCCCACCCTGGAGCCCCCTGGCTGGCTGCAGCCACAAGGAACGGGGGTTCTGAGTTGGCAGCCCCCATTCCCGAAGCATCCACGGGCAGTTCCCCGAAGGGCTGACACCGGCTGCGCCTCAGCAGCCAGACAACCTCCCTCCCTCTGGTCGGGCACTGCAAGCCACACAGCCACTTGTGTCCCCTGTGTCCCTGGAGGCCGCAGCACGTTTTGGGTTTTGGCGCGGACGGGCCCCTCTCGGCTTCCGTAGTCCATTTGCCCCCGGAGCCTGCCAGACCCCTGGCCCCAGGGGCGGGACCTGCTGAGTCCCCGAGGGCCTCCTGGGTTCCTGCCACCACCCTTGGGCCGGGATGAGGTGCCCCCTTGTGCGTAGAAGCCCTGCACACAGGCAAGAAGCCCCCCAGGCCCGCGGGCGCGCCCGACCTGGAGCCCCCTGGCTGGCTGCAGCCACAGGGAACGGGGGTTCTGAGTTGGCAGCCCCCATTCCCGAAGCATCCACGGGCAGTTCCCCGAAGGGCTGACACCGGCTGCGCCTCAGCAGCCAGACAACCTCCCTCCCTCTGGTCGGGCACTGCAAGCCACACAGCCACTTGTGTCCCCTGTGTCCCTGGAGGCCGCAGCGCGTTTTGGGTTTTGGCGCGGACGGGCCCCTCTCGGCTTCCGTAGTCCATTTGCCCCGGAGCCTGCCAGACCCCTGGCCCCAGGGGCGGGCCCTGCTGTGTCCCCGAGCGCCTCCTAGGTTCCTGCCACCACCCTTGGGCCGGGATGAGGTGCCACCTTGTGCGTAGAAGCCCTGCACACAGGCAAGAAGCCCCCCAGGCCCGCGGGCGCGCCCGACCCTGGAGCCCCCTGGCTGGCTGCAGCCACAGGGAACGGGGGTTCTGAGTTGGCAGCCCCCATTCCCGAAGCATCCACGGGCAGTTCCCCGAAGGGCTGACACCGGCTGCGCCTCAGCAGCCAGACAACCTCCCTCCCTCTGGTCGGGCACTGCAAGCCACACAGCCACTTGTGTCCCCTGTGTCCCTGGAGGCCGCAGCGCGTTTTGGGTTTTGGCGCGGACGGGCCCCTCTCGGCTTCCGTAGTCCATTTGCCCCGGAGCCTGCCAGAACCCTGGCCCCAGGGGCGGGCCCTGCTGAGTCCCCGAGCGCCTCCTGGGTTCCTGCCACCACCCTTGGGCCAGGAAGAGGTGCCACCTTGTGCGTAGAAGCCCTGCACACAGGCAAGAAGCCCCCCAGGCCCGCGGGCGTGCCCGACCCTGGAGCCCCCTGGCAGGCTGCAGCCACAAGGAACGGGGGTTCTGAGTTGGCAGCCCCCATTCCCGAAGCATCCACGGGCAGTTCCCCGAAGGGCTGACACCGGCTGCGCCTCAGCAGCCAGACAACCTCCCTCCCTCTGGTCGGGCACTGCAAGCCACACAGCCACGTGTGTCCCCTGTGTCCCTGGAGGCCGCAGCGCATTTTGGGTTTTGGCGCGGACGGGCCACTCTCGGCTTCCGTAGTCCATTTGCCCCCGGAGCCTGCCAGACCCCTGGCCCCAGGGGCGGGCCCTACTGAGTCCCCAAGCGCCTCCTGGGTGCCTGCTACCACCCTTGGGCCGGGATGAGGTGCCACCTTGTGCGTAGAAGCCCTGCACACAGGCAAGAAGCCCCCCAGGCCCGCGGGCGCGCCCGACCCTGGAGCCCCCTGGCTGGCTGCAGCCACAGGGAACGGGGGTTCTGAGTTGGCAGCCCCCATTCCCGAAGCATCCACGGGCAGTTCCCCAAAGGGCTGACACCGGCTGCGCCTCAGCAGCCAGACAACCTCCCTCCCTCTGGTCAGGCACTGCAAGCCACACAGCCACTTGTGTCCCCTGTGTCCCTGGAGGCCGCAGCGCGTTTTGGGTTTTGGCGCGGACGGGCCCCTCTCGGCTTCCGTAGTCCATTTGCCCCGGAGCCTGCCAGAACCCTGGCCCCAGGGGCGGGCCCTGCTGAGTCCCCGAGCGCCTCCTGGGTTCCTGCCACCACCCTTGGGCCAGGATGAGGTGCCACCTTGTGCGTAGAAGCCCTGCACACAGGCAAGAAGCCCACCAGGCCCGTGGGCGCGCCCGACCCTGGAGCCCCCTGGCTGGCTGCAGCCACAAGGAACGGGGGTTCTGAGTTGGCAGCCCCCATTCCCGAAGCATCCACGGGCAGTTCCCTGAAGGGCTGACACCGGCTGCGCCTCAGCAGCCAGACAACCTCCCTCCCTCTGGTCGGGCACTGCAAGCCACACAGCCACTTGTGTCCCCTGTGTCCCTGGAGGCCGCAGCGCGTTTTGGGTTTTGGCGCGGACGGGCCCCTCTCGGCTTCCGTAGTCCATTTGCCCCGGAGCCTGCCAGACCCCTGGCCCCAGGGGCGGGCCCTGCTGAGTCCCCCAGCGCCTCCTGGGTTCCTGCCACCACCCTTGGGCCAGGATGAGGTGCCACCTTGTGCGTAGAAGCCCTGCACACAGGCAAGAAGCCCCCCAGGCCCGCGGGCGCGCCCGACCCTGGAGCCCCCTGGCTGGCTGCAGCCACAGGGAACGGGGGTTCTGAGTTGGCAGCCCCCATTCCCGAAGCATCCACGGGCAGTTCCCCGAAGGGCTGACACCGGCTGCGCCTCAGCAGCCAGACAACCTCCCTCCCTCTGGTCGGGCACTGCAAGCCACACAGCCACTTGTGTCCCCTGTGTCCCTGGAGGCCGCAGCACGTTTTGGGTTTTGGCGCGGACGGGCCCCTCTCGGCTTCCGTAGTCCATTTGCCCCGGAGCCTGCCAGACCCCTGGCCCCAGGGGCGGGCCCTGCTGAGTCCCCAAGCGCCTCCTGGGTTCCTGCCACCACCCTTGGGCCGGGATGAGGTGCCACCTTGTGCGTAGAAGCCCTGCACACAGGCAAGAAGCCCCCCGGGCCACGGGCGCGCCCAACCCTGGAGCCCCCTGGCTGGCTGCAGCCACAGGGAACGGGGGTTCTGAGTTGGGAGCCCCCATTCCCGAAGCATCCACGGGCACTTCCCCGAAGGACTGACACCGGCTGCGCCTCAGCAGCCAGACAACCTCCCTCCCTCTGGTCGGGCACTGCAAGCCACACAGCCACTTGTGTCCCCTGTGTCCCTGGAGGCCGCAGCGCGTTTTGGGTTTTGGCGCGGACGGGCCCCTCTCGGCTTCCGTAGTCCATTTGCCCCCGGAGCCTGCCAGACCCCTGGCCCCAGGGGCGGGCCCTGCTGAGTCCCCAAGCGCCTCCTGGGTGCCTGCCACCACCCTTGGGCCGGGATGAGGTGCCACCTTGTGCGTAGAAGCCCTGCACACAGGCAAGAAGCCCCCCAGGCCCGCGGGCGCGCCCGACCCTGGAGCCCCCTGGCTGGCTGCAGCCACAGGGAACGGGGGTTCTGAGTTGGCAGCCCCCATTCCCGAAGCATCCACGGGCAGTTCCCCGAAGGGCTGACACCGGCTGCGCCTCAGCAGCCAGACAACCTCCCTCCCTCTGGTCGGGCACTGCAAGCCACACAGCCACTTGTGTCCCCTGTGTCCCTGGAGGCCGCAGCGCGTTTTGGGTTTTGGCGCGGACGGGCCCCTCTCGGCTTCCGTAGTCCATTTGCCCCGGAGCCTGCCAGAACCCTGGCCCCAGAGGCGGGCCCTGCTGAGTCCCCGAGCGCCTCCTGGGTTCCTGCCACCACCCTTGGGCCAGGATGAGGTGCCACCTTGTGCGTAGAATCCCTGCACACAGGCAAGAAGCCCACCAGGCCCGTGGGCGCGCCCCACCCTGGAGCCCACTGGCTGGCTGCAGCCACAAGGAACGGGGGTTCTGAGTTGGCAGCCCCCATTCCCGAAGCATCCACGGGCAGTTCCCCGAAGGGCTGACACCGGCTGCGCCTCAGCAGCCAGACAACCTCCCTCCCTCTGGTCGGGCACTGCAAGCCACACAGCCACTTGTGTCCCCTGTGTCCCTGGAGGCCGCAGCACGTTTTGGGTTTTGGCGCGGACGGGCCCCTCTCGGCTTCCGTAGTCCATTTGCCCCCGGAGCCTGCCAGACCCCTGGCCCCAGGGGCGGGACCTGCTGAGTCCCCGAGGGCCTCCTGGGTTCCTGCCACCACCCTTGGGCCGGGATGAGGTGCCACCTTGTGCGTAGAAGCCCTGCACACAGGCAAGAAGCCCCCCAGGCCCGCGGGCGTGCCCGACCCTGGAGCCCCCTGGCAGGCTGCAGCCACAAGGAACGGGGGTTCTGAGTTGGCAGCCCCCATTCCCGAAGCATCCACGGGCAGTTCCCCGAAGGGCTGACACCGGCTGCGCCTCAGCAGCCAGACAACCTCCCTCCCTCTGGTCGGGCACTGCAAGCCACACAGCCACGTGTGTCCCCTGTGTCCCTGGAGGCCGCAGCGCATTTTGGGTTTTGGCGCGGACGGGCCACTCTCGGCTTCCGTAGTCCATTTGCCCCCGGAGCCTGCCAGACCCCTGGCCCCAGGGGCGGGCCCTGCTGAGTCCCCGAGCGCCTCCTGGGTGCCTGCCACCACCCTTGGGCCGGGATGAGGTGCCACCTTGTGCGTAGAAGCCCTGCACACAGGCAAGAAGCCCCCCAGGCCCGCGGGCGCGCCCGACCCTGGAGCCCCCTGGCTGGCTGCAGCCACAGGGAACGGGGGTTCTGAGTTGGCAGCCCCCATTCCCGAAGCATCCACGGGCAGTTCCCCGAAGGGCTGACACCGGCTGCGCCTCAGCAGCCAGACAACCTCCCTCCCTCTGCTCGGGCACTGCAAGCCACACAGCCACTTGTGTCCCCTGTGTCCCTGGAGGCCGCAGCGCGTTTTGGGTTTTGGCGCGGACGGGCCCCTCTCGGCTTCCGTAGTCCATTTGCCCCCGGAGCCTGCCAGAACCCTGGCCCCAGGGGCGGGCCCTGCTGAGTCCCCGAGCGCCTCCTGGGTTCCTGCCACCACCCTTGGGCCAGGATGAGGTGCCACCTTGTGCGTAGAAGCCCTGCACACAGGCCAGAAGCCCACCAGGCCCGTGGGCGCGCCCGACCCTGGAGCCCCCTGGCTGGCTGCAGCCACAAGGAACGGGGGTTCTGAGTTGGCAGCCCCCATTCCCGAAGCATCCACGGGCAGTTCCCCGAAGGGCTGACACCGGCTGCGCCTCAGCAGCCAGACAACCTCCCTCCCTCTGGTCGGGCACTGCAAGCCACACAGCCACTTGTGTCCCCTGTGTCCCTGGAGGCCGCAGCACGTTTTGGGTTTTGGCGCGGACGGGCCCCTCTCGGCTTCCGTAGTCCATTTGCCCCCGGAGCCTGCCAGACCCCTGGCCCCAGGGGCGGGACCTGCTGAGTCCCCGAGGGCCTCCTGGGTTCCTGCCACCACCCTTGGGCCGGGATGAGGTGCCACCTTGTGCGTAGAAGCCCTGCACACAGGCAAGAAGCCCCCCAGGCCCACGGGCGCGCCCGACCCTGGAGCCCCCTGGCAGGCTGCAGCCACAAGGAACGGGGGTTCTGAGTTGGCAGCCCCCATTCCCGAAGCATCCACGGGCAGTTCCCCGAAGGGCTGACACCGGCTGCGCCTCAGCAGCCAGACAACCTCCCTCCCTCTGGTCGGGCACTGCAAGCCACACAGCCACGTGTGTCCCCTGTGTCCCTGGAGGCCGCAGCGCATTTTGAGTTTTGGCGCGGACGGGCCACTCTCGGCTTCCGTAGTCCATTTGCCCCCGGAGCCTGCCAGACCCCTGGCCCCAGGGGCGGGCCCTGCTGAGTCCCCGAGCGCCTCCTGGGTTCCTGCCACCACCCTTGGGCCGGGATGAGGTGCCACCTTGTGCGTAGAAGCCCTGCACACAGGCAAGAAGCCCCCCAGGCCCGCGGGCGCGCCCGACCCTGGAGCCCCCTGGCTGGCTGCAGCCACAGGGAACGGGGGTTCTGAGTTGGCAGCCCCCATTCCCGAAGCATCCACGGGCAGTTCCCCGAAGGGCTGACACCGGCTGCGCCTCAGCAGCCAGACAACCTCCCTCCCTCTGGTCGGGCACTGCAAGCCACACAGCCACTTGTGTCCCCTGTGTCCCTGGAGGCCGCAGCGCATTTTGTGTTTTGGCGCGGACGGGCCCCTCTCGGCTTCCGTAGTCCATTTGCCCCGGAGCCTGCCAGAACCCTGGCCCCAGGGGCGGGCCCTGCTGAGTCCCCGAGCGCCTCCTGGGTTCCTGCCACCACCCTTGGTCCAGGATGAGGTGCCACCTTGTGCGTAGAAGCCCTGCACACAGGCAAGAAGCCCACCAGGCCCGTGGGCGCGCCCGACCCTGGAGCCCCCTGGCTGGCTGCAGCCACAAGGAACGGGGGTTCTGAGTTGGCAGCCCCCATTCCCGAAGCATCCACGGGCAGTTCCCCGAAGGGCTGACACCGGCTGCGCCTCAGCAGTCAGACAACCTCCCTCCCTCTGGTCGGGCACTGCAAGCCACACAGTCACTTGTGTCCCCTGTGTCCCTGGAGGCCGCAGCACGTTTTGGGTTTTGGCGCGGACGGGCCCCTCTCGGCTTCCGTAGTCCATTTGCCCCCGGAGCCTGCCAGACCCCTGGCCCCAGGGGCGGGACCTGCTGAGTCCCCGAGGGCCTCCTGGGTTCCTGCCACCACCCTTGGGCCGGGATGAGGTGCCACCTTGTGCGTAGAAGCCCTGCACACAGGCAAGAAGCCCCCTAGGCCCGCGGGCGCGCCCGACCCTGGAGCCCCCTGGCAGGCTGCAGCCACAAGGAATGGGGGTTCTGAGTTGGCAGCCCCCATTCCCGAAGCATCCACGGGCAGTTCCCCGAAGGGCTGACACCGGCTGCGCCTCAGCAGCCAGACAACCTCCCTCCCTCTGGTCGGGCACTGCAAGCCACACAGCCACGTGTGTCCCCTGTGTCCCTGGAGGCCGCAGCGCATTTTGGGTTTTGGCGCGGACGGGCCACTCTCGGCTTCCGTAGTCCATTTGCCCCCAGAGCCTGCCAGACCCCTGGCCCCAGGGGCGGGCCCTGCTGAGTCCCCAAGCGCCTCCTGGGTGCCTGCTACCACCCTTGGGCCGGGATGAGGTGCCACCTTGTGCGTAGAAGCCCTGCACACAGGCAAGAAGCCCCCCAGGCCCGCGGGCGCGCCCGACCCTGGAGCCCCCTGGCTGGCTGCAGCCACAGGGAACGGGGGTTCTGAGTTGGCAGCCCCCATTCCCGAAGCATCCACGGGCAGTTCCCTGAAGGGCTGACACCGGCTGCGCCTCAGCAGCCAGACAACCTCCCTCCCTCTGGTCGGGCACTGCAAGCCACACAGCCACTTGTGTCCCCTGTGTCCCTGGAGGCCGCAGCGCGTTTTGGGTTTTGGCGCGGACGGGCCCCTCTCGGCTTCCGTAGTCCATTTGCCCCCGGAGCCTGCCAGACCCCTGGCCCCAGGGGCGGGCCCTGCTGAGTTCCCGAGCACCTCCTGGGTTCCTGCCACCACCCTTGGGCCGGGATGAGGTGCCACCTTGTGCGTAGAAGCCCTGCACACAGGCAAGAAGCCCCCCAGGCCCGCGGGCGCGCCCGACCCTGGAGCCCCCTGGCTGGCTGCAGCCATAGGGAACGGGGGTTCTGAGTTCTCAGCCCCCATTCCCGAAGCATCCACGGGCAGTTCCCCGAAGGGCTGACACCGGCTGCGCCTCAGCAGCCAGACAACCTCCCTCCTTCTGGTCGGGCACTGCAAGCCACACAGCCACTTGTGTCCCCTGTGTCCCTGGAGGCCGCAGCGCGTTTTGGGTTTTGGCGCGGACGGGCCCCTCTCGGCTTCCGTAGTCCATTTGCCCCCGGAGCCTGCCAGACCCCTGGCCCCAGGGGCGGGCCCTGCTGAGTCCCCGAGCGCCTCCTGGGTTCCTGCCACCACCCTTGGGCCGGGATGAGGTGCCACCTTGTGCGTAGAAGCCCTGCACACAGGCAAGAAGCCCCCCAGGCCCGCCCGACCCTGGAGCCCCCTGGCTGGCTGCAGCCACAGGGAACGGGGGTTCTGAGTTGGCAGCCCCCATTCCCGAAGCATCCACGGGCAGTTCCCCGAAGGGCTGACACCGGCTGCGCCTCAGCAGCCAGACAACCTCCCTCCCTCTGGTCGGGCACTGCAAGCCACACAGCCACTTGTGTCCCCTGTGTCCCTGGAGGCCGCAGCGCGTTTTGGGTTTTGGCGCGGACGGGCCCCTCTCGGCTTCCGTAGTCCATTTGCCCCCAGAGCCTGCCAGACCCCTGGCCCCAGGGGCGGGCCCTGCTGAGTCCCCGAGCGCCTCCTGGGTTCGTGCCACCACCCTTGGGCCGGGATGAGGTGCCACCTTGTGCGTAGAAGCCCTGCACACAGGCAAGAAGCCCCCCAGGCCCGCGGGCGCGCCCGACCCTGGAGCCCCCTGGCTGGCTGCAGCCACAGGGAACGGGGGTTCTGAGTTGGCAGCCCCCATTCCCGAAGCATCCACGGGCAGTTCCCCGAAGGGCTGACACCGGCTGCGCCTCAGCAGCCAGACAACCTCCCTCCCTCTGGTCGGGCACTGCAAGCCACACAGCCACTTGTGTCCCCTGTGTCCCTGGAGGCCGCAGCACGTTTTGGGTTTTGGCGCGGACGGGCCCCTCTCGGCTTCCGTAGTCCATTTGCCCCCGGAGCCTGCCAGACCCCTGGCCCCAGGGGCGGGACCTGCTGAGTCCCCGAGGGCCTCCTGGGTTCCTGCCACCACCCTTGGGCCGGGATGAGGTGCCACCTTGTGCGTAGAAGCCCTGCACACAGGCAAGAAGCCCCCCAGGCCCACGGGCGCGCCCGACCCTGGAGCCCCCTGGCAGGCTGCAGCCACAAGGAACGGGGGTTCTGAGTTGGCAGCCCCCATTCCCGAAGCATCCACGGGCAGTTCCCCGAAGGGCTGACACCGGCTGCGCCTCAGCAGCCAGACAACCTCCCTCCCTCTGGTCGGGCACTGCAAGCCACACAGCCACGTGTGTCCCCTGTGTCCCTGGAGGCCGCAGCGCATTTTGAGTTTTGGCGCGGACGGGCCACTCTCGGCTTCCGTAGTCCATTTGCCCCCGGAGCCTGCCAGACCCCTGGCCCCAGGGGCGGGCCCTGCTGAGTCCCCGAGCGCCTCCTGGGTTCCTGCCACCACCCTTGGGCCGGGATGAGGTGCCACCTTGTGCGTAGAAGCCCTGCACACAGGCAAGAAGCCCCCCAGGCCCGCGGGCGCGCCCGACCCTGGAGCCCCCTGGCTGGCTGCAGCCACAGGGAACGGGGGTTCTGAGTTGGCAGCCCCCATTCCCGAAGCATCCACGGGCAGTTCCCCGAAGGGCTGACACCGGCTGCGCCTCAGCAGCCAGACAACCTCCCTCCCTCTGGTCGGGCACTGCAAGCCACACAGCCACTTGTGTCCCCTGTGTCCCTGGAGGCCGCAGCGCATTTTGTGTTTTGGCGCGGACGGGCCCCTCTCGGCTTCCGTAGTCCATTTGCCCCGGAGCCTGCCAGAACCCTGGCCCCAGGGGCGGGCCCTGCTGAGTCCCCGAGCGCCTCCTGGGTTCCTGCCACCACCCTTGGTCCAGGATGAGGTGCCACCTTGTGCGTAGAAGCCCTGCACACAGGCAAGAAGCCCACCAGGCCCGTGGGCGCGCCCGACCCTGGAGCCCCCTGGCTGGCTGCAGCCACAAGGAACGGGGGTTCTGAGTTGGCAGCCCCCATTCCCGAAGCATCCACGGGCAGTTCCCCGAAGGGCTGACACCGGCTGCGCCTCAGCAGTCAGACAACCTCCCTCCCTCTGGTCGGGCACTGCAAGCCACACAGTCACTTGTGTCCCCTGTGTCCCTGGAGGCCGCAGCACGTTTTGGGTTTTGGCGCGGACGGGCCCCTCTCGGCTTCCGTAGTCCATTTGCCCCCAGAGCCTGCCAGACCCCTGGCCCCAGGGGCGGGCCCTGCTGAGTCCCCGAGCGCCTCCTGGGTTCCTGCCACCACCCTTGGGCCGGGATGAGGTGCCACCTTGTGCGTAGAAGCCCTGCACACAGGCAAGAAGCCCACCAGGCCCGTGGGCGCGCCCCACCCTGGAGCCCCCTGGCTGGCTGCAGCCACAAGGAACGGGGGTTCTGAGTTGGCAGCCCCCATTCCCGAAGCATCCACGGGCAGTTCCCCGAAGGGCTGACACCGGCTGCGCCTCAGCAGTCAGACAACCTCCCTCCCTCTGGTCGGGCACTGCAAGCCACACAGTCACTTGTGTCCCCTGTGTCCCTGGAGGCCGCAGCGTGTTTTGGGTTTTGGCGCGGACGGGCCCCTCTCGGCTTCCGTAGTCCATTTGCCCCCAGAGCCTGCCAGACCCCTGGCCCCAGGGGCGGGCCCTGCTGAGTCCCCGAGCGCCTCCTGGGTTCCTGCCACCACCCTTGGGCCGGGATGAGGTGCCACCTTGTGCGTAGAAGCCCTGCACACAGGCAAGAAGCCCCCCAGGCCCGCGGGCGCGCCCGACCCTGGAGCCCCCTGGCTGGCTGCAGCCACAGGGAACGGGGGTTCTGAGTTGGCAGCCCCCATTCCCGAAGCATCCACGGGCAGTTCCCCGAAGGGCTGACACCGGCTGCGCCTCAGCAGCCAGACAACCTCCCTCCCTCTGGTCGGGCACTGCAAGCCACACAGCCACGTGTGTCCCCTGTGTCCCTGGAGGCCGCAGCGCATTTTGGGTTTTGGCGCGGACGGGCCCCTCTCGGCTTCCGTAGTCCATTTGCCCCCGGAGCCTGCCAGACCCCTGGCCCCAGGGGCGGGACCTGCTGAGTCCCCGAGGGCCTCCTGGGTTCCTGCCACCACCCTTGGGCCGGGATGAGGTGCCACCTTGTGCGTAGAAGCCCTGCACACAGGCAAGAAGCCCCCCAGGCCCACGGGCGCGCCCGACCCTGGAGCCCCCTGGCAGGCTGCAGCCACAAGGAACGGGGGTTCTGAGTTGGCAGCCCCCATTCCCGAAGCATCCACGGGCAGTTCCCCGAAGGGCTGACACCGGCTGCGCCTCAGCAGCCAGACAACCTCCCTCCCTCTGGTCGGGCACTGCAAGCCACACAGCCACGTGTGTCCCCTGTGTCCCTGGAGGCCGCAGCGCATTTTGAGTTTTGGCGCGGACGGGCCACTCTCGGCTTCCGTAGTCCATTTGCCCCCGGAGCCTGCCAGACCCCTGGCCCCAGGGGCGGGCCCTGCTGAGTCCCCGAGCGCCTCCTGGGTTCCTGCCACCACCCTTGGGCCGGGATGAGGTGCCACCTTGTGCGTAGAAGCCCTGCACACAGGCAAGAAGCCCCCCAGGCCCGCGGGCGCGCCCGACCCTGGAGCCCCCTGGCTGGCTGCAGCCACAGGGAACGGGGGTTCTGAGTTGGCAGCCCCCATTCCCGAAGCATCCACGGGCAGTTCCCCGAAGGGCTGACACCGGCTGCGCCTCAGCAGCCAGACAACCTCCCTCCCTCTGGTCGGGCACTGCAAGCCACACAGCCACTTGTGTCCCCTGTGTCCCTGGAGGCCGCAGCGCATTTTGTGTTTTGGCGCGGACGGGCCCCTCTCGGCTTCCGTAGTCCATTTGCCCCGGAGCCTGCCAGAACCCTGGCCCCAGGGGCGGGCCCTGCTGAGTCCCCGAGCGCCTCCTGGGTTCCTGCCACCACCCTTGGTCCAGGATGAGGTGCCACCTTGTGCGTAGAAGCCCTGCACACAGGCAAGAAGCCCACCAGGCCCGTGGGCGCGCCCGACCCTGGAGCCCCCTGGCTGGCTGCAGCCACAAGGAACGGGGGTTCTGAGTTGGCAGCCCCCATTCCCGAAGCATCCACGGGCAGTTCCCCGAAGGGCTGACACCGGCTGCGCCTCAGCAGTCAGACAACCTCCCTCCCTCTGGTCGGGCACTGCAAGCCACACAGTCACTTGTGTCCCCTGTGTCCCTGGAGGCCGCAGCACGTTTTGGTTTTGGCGCGGACGGGCCCCTCTCGGCTTCCGTAGTCCATTTGCCCCCGGAGCCTGCCAGACCCCTGGCCCCAGGGGCGGGACCTGCTGAGTCCCCGAGGGCCTCCTGGGTTCCTGCCACCACCCTTGGGCCGGGATGAGGTGCCACCTTGTGCGTAGAAGCCCTGCACACAGGCAAGAAGCCCCCTAGGCCCGCGGGCGCGCCCGACCCTGGAGCCCCCTGGCAGGCTGCAGCCACAAGGAACGGGGGTTCTGAGTTGGCAGCCCCCATTCCCGAAGCATCCACGGGCAGTTCCCCGAAGGGCTGACACCGGCTGCGCCTCAGCAGCCAGACAACCTCCCTCCCTCTGGTCGGGCACTGCAAGCCACACAGCCACGTGTGTCCCCTGTGTCCCTGGAGGCCGCAGCGCATTTTGGGTTTTGGCGCGGACGGGCCACTCTCGGCTTCCGTAGTCCATTTGCCCCCAGAGCCTGCCAGACCCCTGGCCCCAGGGGCGGGCCCTGCTGAGTCCCCAAGCGCCTCCTGGGTGCCTGCTACCACCCTTGGGCCGGGATGAGGTGCCACCTTGTGCGTAGAAGCCCTGCACACAGGCAAGAAGCCCCCCAGGCCCGCGGGCGCGCCCGACCCTGGAGCCCCCTGGCTGGCTGCAGCCACAGGGAACGGGGGTTCTGAGTTGGCAGCCCCCATTCCCGAAGCATCCACGGGCAGTTCCCTGAAGGGCTGACACCGGCTGCGCCTCAGCAGCCAGACAACCTCCCTCCCTCTGGTCGGGCACTGCAAGCCACACAGCCACTTGTGTCCCCTGTGTCCCTGGAGGCCGCAGCGCGTTTTGGGTTTTGGCGCGGACGGGCCCCTCTCGGCTTCCGTAGTCCATTTGCCCCCGGAGCCTGCCAGACCCCTGGCCCCAGGGGCGGGCCCTGCTGAGTTCCCGAGCACCTCCTGGGTTCCTGCCACCACCCTTGGGCCGGGATGAGGTGCCACCTTGTGCGTAGAAGCCCTGCACACAGGCAAGAAGCCCCCCAGGCCCGCGGGCGCGCCCGACCCTGGAGCCCCCTGGCTGGCTGCAGCCATAGGGAACGGGGGTTCTGAGTTCTCAGCCCCCATTCCCGAAGCATCCACGGGCAGTTCCCCGAAGGGCTGACACCGGCTGCGCCTCAGCAGCCAGACAACCTCCCTCCTTCTGGTCGGGCACTGCAAGCCACACAGCCACTTGTGTCCCCTGTGTCCCTGGAGGCCGCAGCGCGTTTTGGGTTTTGGCGCGGACGGGCCCCTCTCGGCTTCCGTAGTCCATTTGCCCCCGGAGCCTGCCAGACCCCTGGCCCCAGGGGCGGGCCCTGCTGAGTCCCCGAGCGCCTCCTGGGTTCCTGCCACCACCCTTGGGCCGGGATGAGGTGCCACCTTGTGCGTAGAAGCCCTGCACACAGGCAAGAAGCCCCCCAGGCCCGCCCGACCCTGGAGCCCCCTGGCTGGCTGCAGCCACAGGGAACGGGGGTTCTGAGTTGGCAGCCCCCATTCCCGAAGCATCCACGGGCAGTTCCCCGAAGGGCTGACACCGGCTGCGCCTCAGCAGCCAGACAACCTCCCTCCCTCTGGTCGGGCACTGCAAGCCACACAGCCACTTGTGTCCCCTGTGTCCCTGGAGGCCGCAGCGCGTTTTGGGTTTTGGCGCGGACGGGCCCCTCTCGGCTTCCGTAGTCCATTTGCCCCCAGAGCCTGCCAGACCCCTGGCCCCAGGGGCGGGCCCTGCTGAGTCCCCGAGCGCCTCCTGGGTTCGTGCCACCACCCTTGGGCCGGGATGAGGTGCCACCTTGTGCGTAGAAGCCCTGCACACAGGCAAGAAGCCCCCCCGGCCCGCGGGCGCGCCCGACCCTGGAGCCCCCTGGCTGGCTGCAGCCACAGGGAACGGGGGTTCTGAGTTGGCAGCCCCCATTCCCGAAGCATCCACGGGCAGTTCCCCGAAGGGCTGACACCGGCTGCGCCTCAGCAGCCAGACAACCTCCCTCCCTCTGGTCGGGCACTGCAAGCCACACAGCCACTTGTGTCCCCTGTGTCCCTGGAGGCCGCAGCACGTTTTGGGTTTTGGCGCGGACGGGCCCCTCTCGGCTTCCGTAGTCCATTTGCCCCCGGAGCCTGCCAGACCCCTGGCCCCAGGGGCGGGACCTGCTGAGTCCCCGAGGGCCTCCTGGGTTCCTGCCACCACCCTTGGGCCGGGATGAGGTGCCACCTTGTGCGTAGAAGCCCTGCACACAGGCAAGAAGCCCCCCAGGCCCACGGGCGCGCCCGACCCTGGAGCCCCCTGGCAGGCTGCAGCCACAAGGAACGGGGGTTCTGAGTTGGCAGCCCCCATTCCCGAAGCATCCACGGGCAGTTCCCCGAAGGGCTGACACCGGCTGCGCCTCAGCAGCCAGACAACCTCCCTCCCTCTGGTCGGGCACTGCAAGCCACACAGCCACGTGTGTCCCCTGTGTCCCTGGAGGCCGCAGCGCATTTTGAGTTTTGGCGCGGACGGGCCACTCTCGGCTTCCGTAGTCCATTTGCCCCCGGAGCCTGCCAGACCCCTGGCCCCAGGGGCGGGCCCTGCTGAGTCCCCGAGCGCCTCCTGGGTTCCTGCCACCACCCTTGGGCCGGGATGAGGTGCCACCTTGTGCGTAGAAGCCCTGCACACAGGCAAGAAGCCCCCCAGGCCCGCGGGCGCGCCCGACCCTGGAGCCCCCTGGCTGGCTGCAGCCACAGGGAACGGGGGTTCTGAGTTGGCAGCCCCCATTCCCGAAGCATCCACGGGCAGTTCCCCGAAGGGCTGACACCGGCTGCGCCTCAGCAGCCAGACAACCTCCCTCCCTCTGGTCGGGCACTGCAAGCCACACAGCCACTTGTGTCCCCTGTGTCCCTGGAGGCCGCAGCGCATTTTGTGTTTTGGCGCGGACGGGCCCCTCTCGGCTTCCGTAGTCCATTTGCCCCGGAGCCTGCCAGAACCCTGGCCCCATGGGCGGGCCCTGCTGAGTCCCCGAGCGCCTCCTGGGTTCCTGCCACCACCCTTGGTCGAGGATGAGGTGCCACCTTGTGCGTAGAAGCCATGCACACAGGCAAGAAGCCCACCAGGCCCGTGGGCGCGCCCGACCCTGGAGCCCCCTGGCTGGCTGCAGCCACAAGGAACGGGGGTTCTGAGTTGGCAGCCCCCATTCCCGAAGCATCCACGGGCAGTTCCCCGAAGGGCTGACACCGGCTGCGCCTCAGCAGTCAGACAACCTCCCTCCCTCTGGTCGGGCACTGCAAGCCACACAGTCACTTGTGTCCCCTGTGTCCCTGGAGGCCGCAGCACGTTTTGGGTTTTGGCGCGGACGGGCCCCTCTCGGCTTCCGTAGTCCATTTGCCCCCAGAGCCTGCCAGACCCCTGGCCCCAGGGGCGGGCCCTGCTGAGTCCCCGAGCGCCTCCTGGGTTCCTGCCACCACCCTTGGGCCGGGATGAGGTGCCACCTTGTGCGTAGAAGCCCTGCACACAGGCAAGAAGCCCACCAGGCCCGTGGGCGCGCCCGACCCTGGAGCCCCCTGGCTGGCTGCAGCCACAAGGAACGGGGGTTCTGAGTTGGCAGCCCCCATTCCCGAAGCATCCACGGGCAGTTCCCCGAAGGGCTGACACCGGCTGCGCCTCAGCAGTCAGACAACCTCCCTCCCTCTGGTCGGGCACTGCAAGCCACACAGTCACTTGTGTCCCCTGTGTCCCTGGAGGCCGCAGCGTGTTTTGGGTTTTGGCGCGGACGGGCCCCTCTCGGCTTCCGTAGTCCATTTGCCCCCAGAGCCTGCCAGACCCCTGGCCCCAGGGGCGGGCCCTGCTGAGTCCCCGAGCGCCTCCTGGGTTCCTGCCACCACCCTTGGGCCGGGATGAGGTGCCACCTTGTGCGTAGAAGCCCTGCACACAGGCAAGAAGCCCCCCAGGCCCGCGGGCGCGCCCGACCCTGGAGCCCCCTGGCTGGCTGCAGCCACAGGGAACGGGGGTTCTGAGTTGGCAGCCCCCATTCCCGAAGCATCCACGGGCAGTTCCCCGAAGGGCTGACACCGGCTGCGCCTCAGCAGCCAGACAACCTCCCTCCCTCTGGTCGGGCACTGCAAGCCACACAGCCACGTGTGTCCCCTGTGTCCCTGGAGGCCGCAGCGCATTTTGGGTTTTGGCGCGGACGGGCCACTCTCGGCTTCCGTAGTCCATTTGCCCCCAGAGCCTGCCAGACCCCTGGCCCCAGGGGCGGGCCCTGCTGAGTCCCCAAGCGCCTCCTGGGTGCCTGCTACCACCCTTGGGCCGGGATGAGGTGCCACCTTGTGCGTAGAAGCCCTGCACACAGGCAAGAAGCCCCCCAGGCCCGCGGGCGCGCCCGACCCTGGAGCCCCCTGGCTGGCTGCAGCCACAGGGAACGGGGGTTCTGAGTTGGCAGCCCCCATTCCCGAAGCATCCACGGGCAGTTCCCTGAAGGGCTGACACCGGCTGCGCCTCAGCAGCCAGACAACCTCCCTCCCTCTGGTCGGGCACTGCAAGCCACACAGCCACTTGTGTCCCCTGTGTCCCTGGAGGCCGCAGCGCGTTTTGGGTTTTGGCGCGGACGGGCCCCTCTCGGCTTCCGTAGTCCATTTGCCCCCGGAGCCTGCCAGACCCCTGGCCCCAGGGGCGGGCCCTGCTGAGTTCCCGAGCACCTCCTGGGTTCCTGCCACCACCCTTGGGCCGGGATGAGGTGCCACCTTGTGCGTAGAAGCCCTGCACACAGGCAAGAAGCCCCCCAGGCCCGCGGGCGCGCCCGACCCTGGAGCCCCCTGGCTGGCTGCAGCCATAGGGAACGGGGGTTCTGAGTTCTCAGCCCCCATTCCCGAAGCATCCACGGGCAGTTCCCCGAAGGGCTGACACCGGCTGCGCCTCAGCAGCCAGACAACCTCCCTCCTTCTGGTCGGGCACTGCAAGCCACACAGCCACTTGTGTCCCCTGTGTCCCTGGAGGCCGCAGCGCGTTTTGGGTTTTGGCGCGGACGGGCCCCTCTCGGCTTCCGTAGTCCATTTGCCCCCGGAGCCTGCCAGACCCCTGGCCCCAGGGGCGGGCCCTGCTGAGTCCCCGAGCGCCTCCTGGGTTCCTGCCACCACCCTTGGGCCGGGATGAGGTGCCACCTTGTGCGTAGAAGCCCTGCACACAGGCAAGAAGCCCCCCAGGCCCGCCCGACCCTGGAGCCCCCTGGCTGGCTGCAGCCACAGGGAACGGGGGTTCTGAGTTGGCAGCCCCCATTCCCGAAGCATCCACGGGCAGTTCCCCGAAGGGCTGACACCGGCTGCGCCTCAGCAGCCAGACAACCTCCCTCCCTCTGGTCGGGCACTGCAAGCCACACAGCCACTTGTGTCCCCTGTGTCCCTGGAGGCCGCAGCGCGTTTTGGGTTTTGGCGCGGACGGGCCCCTCTCGGCTTCCGTAGTCCATTTGCCCCCAGAGCCTGCCAGACCCCTGGCCCCAGGGGCGGGCCCTGCTGAGTCCCCGAGCGCCTCCTGGGTTCGTGCCACCACCCTTGGGCCGGGATGAGGTGCCACCTTGTGCGTAGAAGCCCTGCACACAGGCAAGAAGCCCCCCAGGCCCGCGGGCGCGCCCGACCCTGGAGCCCCCTGGCTGGCTGCATCCACAGGGAACGGGGGTTCTGAGTTGGCAGCCCCCCATTCCCGAAGCATCCACGGGCAGTTCCCCGAAGGGCTGACACCGGCTGCGCCTCAGCAGCCAGACAACCTCCCTCCTTCTGGTCGGGCACTGCAAGCCACACAGCCACTTGTGTCCCCTGTGTCCCTGGAGGCCGCAGCGCGTTTTGGGTTTTGGCGCGGACGGGCCCCTCTCGGCTTCCGTAGTCCATTTGCCCCCGGAGCCTGCCAGACCCCTGGCCCCAGGGGCGGGCCCTGCTGAGTCCCCGAGCGCCTCCTGGGTTCCTGCCACCACCCTTGGGCCGGGATGAGGTGCCACCTTGTGCGTAGAAGCCCTGCACACAGGCAAGAAGCCCCCCAGGCCCGCGGGCGCGCCCGACCCTGGAGCCCCCTGGCTGGCTGCAGCCACAGGGAACGGGGGTTCTGAGTTGGCAGCCCCCATTCCCGAAGCATCCACGGGCAGTTCCCCGAAGGGCTGACACCGGCTGCGCCTCAGCAGCCAGACAACCTCCCTCCCTCTGGTCGGGCACTGCAAGCCACACAGCCACTTGTGTCCCCTGTGTCCCTGGAGGCCGCAGCGCATTTTGGGTTTTGGCGCGGACGGGCCCCTGTCGGCTTCCGTAGTCCATTTGCCCCCGGAGCCTGCCAGACCCCTGGCCCCAGGGGCGGGCCCTGCTGAGTCCCTGAGCGCCTCCTGGGTTCCTGCCACCACCCTTGGGCCGGGATGAGGTGCCACCTTGTGCGTAGAAGCCCTACACACAGGCAAGAAGCCCCCCCGGCCCGCGGGCACGCCCGACCATGGAGCCCCCTGGCTAGCTGCAGCCACAGGGAACGGGGGTTCTGAGTTGGCAGCCCCCATTCCCGAAGCATCCACGGGCAGTTCCCCGAAGGGCTGACACCGGCTGCGCCTCAGCAGCCAGACAACCTCCCTCCCTCTGGTCGGGCACTGCAAGCCACACAGCCACTTGTGTCCCCTGTGTCCCTGGAGGCCCAGCGCGTTTTGTGTTTTGGCGCGGACGGGCCCCTCTCGGCTTCCGTAGTCCATTTGCCCCCAGAGCCTGCCAGACCCCTGGCCCCAGGGGCGGGCCCTGCTGAGTCCCCGAGCGCCTCCTGGGTTCCTGCCACCACCCTTGGGCCGGGATGAGGTGCCACCTTGTGCGTAGAAGCCCTGCACACAGGCAAGAAGCCCCCCAGGCCCGCGGGCGCGCCCGACCCTGGAGCCCCCTGGCTGGCTGCAGCCACAGGGAACGGGGGTTCTGAGTTGGCAGCCCCCATTCCCGAAGCATCCACGGGCAGTTCCCCGAAGGGCTGACACCGGCTGCGCCTCAGCAGCCAGACAACCTCCCTCCCTCTGCTCGGGCACTGCAAGCCACACAGCCACTTGTGTCCCCCGTGTCCCTGGAGGCCGCAGCGCATTTTGGGTTTTGGCGCGGACGGGCCCCTGTCGGCTTCCGTAGTCCATTTGCTCCCGGAGCCTGCCAGACCCCTGGCCCCAGGGGCGGGCCCTGCTGAGTCCCCAAGCGCCTCCTGGGTGCCTGCCACCACCCTTGGGCCGGGATGAGGTGCCACCTTGTGTGTAGAAGCCCTGCACACAGGCAAGAAGCCCCCCAGGCCCGCGGGCGCGCCCGACCCTGGAGCCCCCTGGCTGGCTGCAGCCACAGGGAACGGGGGTTCTGAGTTGGCAGCCCCCATTCCCGAAGCATCCACGGGCAGTTCCCCGAAGGGCTGACACCGGCTGCGCCTCAGCAGCCAGACAACCTCCCTCCCTCTGGTCGGGCACTGCAAGCCACACAGCCACTTGTGTCCCCTGTGTCCCTGGAGGCCGCAGCGCGTTTTGGGTTTTGGCGCGGCCCCTCTCGGCTTCCGTAGTCCATTTGCCCCGGAGCCTGCCAGAACCCTGGCCCCAGGGGCGGGCCCTGCTGAGTCCCCGAGCGCCTCCTGGGTTCCTGCCACCACCCTTGGGCCAGGATGAGGTGCCACCTTGTGCGTAGAAGCCCTGCACACAGGCAAGAAGCCCACCAGGCCCGTGGGCGCGCCCGACCCTGGAGCCCCCTGGCTGGCTGCAGCCACAAGGAACGGGGGTTCTGAGTTGGCAGCCCCCATTCCCGAAGCATCCACGGGCAGTTCCCCGAAGGGCTGACACCGGCTGCGCCTCAGCAGCCAGACAACCTCCCTCCCTCTGGTCGGGCACTGCAAGCCACACAGCCACTTGTGTCCCCTGTGTCCCTGGAGGCCGCAGCACGTTTTGGGTTTTGGCGCGGACGGGCCCCTCTCGGCTTCCGTAGTCCATTTGCCCCCGGAGCCTGCCAGACCCCTGGCCCCAGGGGCGGGACCTGCTGAGTCCCCGAGGGCCTCCTGGGTTCCTGCCACCACCCTTGGGCCGGGATGAGGTGCCACCTTGTGCGTAGAAGCCCTGCACACAGGCAAGAAGCCCCCCAGGCCCATGGGCGCGCCCCCACCCTGGAGCCCCCTGGCTGGCTGCAGCCACAGGGAACGGGGGTTCTGAGTTGGCAGCCCCCATTCCCGAAGCATCCACGGGCAGTTCCCCGAAGGGCTGACCCCGGCTGCGCCTCAGCAGCCAGACAACCTCCCTCCCTCTGGTCGGGCACTGCAAGCCACACAGCCACTTGTGTCCCCTGTGTCCCTGGAGGCCGCAGCGCGTTTTGGGTTTTGGCGCGGGACGGGCCCCTCTCGGCTTCCGTAGTCCATTTGCCCCCGGAGCCTGCCAGACCCCTGGCCCCAGGGGCGGGCCCTGCTGAGTCCCCGAGCGCCTCCTGGGTTCCTGCCACCACCCTTGGGCCGGGATGAGGTGCCACCTTGTGCGTAGAAGCCCTGCACACAGGCAAGAAGCCCCCCAGGCCCGCGGGCGCGCCCGACCCTGGAGCCCCCTGGCTGGCTGCAGCCACAGGGAACGGGGGTTCTGAGTTGGCAGCCCCCATTCCCGAAGCATCCACGGGCAGTTCCCCGAAGGGCTGACACCGGCTGCGCCTCAGCAGCCAGACAACCTCCCTCCCTCTGGTCGGGCACTGCAAGCCACACAGCCACTCGTGTCCCCTGTGTCCCTGGAGGCCGCAGCACGTTTTGGGTTTTGGCACGGACGGGCCCCTCTCGGCTTCCGTAGTCCATTTGTCCCCGGAGCCTGCAGACCCCTGGCCACAGGGGCGGGCCCTGCTGAGTCCCCGAGCGCCTCCTGGGTTCCTGCCACCACCCTTGGGCCGGGATGAGGTGCCACCTTGTGCGTGGAAGCCCTGCACACAGGCAAGAAGCCCCCCAGGCCCGCCCGACCCAGGAGCCCCCTGGCTGGCTGCAGCCACAGGGAACGGGGGTTCTGAGTTGGCAGCCCCCATTCCCGAAGCATCCACGGGCAGTTCCCCGAAGGGCTGACACCGGCTGCGCCTCAGCAGCCAGACAACCTCCCTCCTTCTGGTCGGGCACTGCAAGCCACACAGCCACTTGTGTCCCCTGTGTCCCTGGAGGCCGCAGCGCGTTTTGGGTTTTGGCGCGGACGGGCCCCTCTCGGCTTCCGTAGTCCATTTGTCCCCGGAGCCTGCCAGACCCCTGGCCCCAGGGGCGGGCCCTGCTGAGTCCCCGAGCGCCTCCTGGGTTCCTGCCACCACCCTTGGGCCGGGATGAGGTGCCACCTTGTGCGTAGAAGCCCTGCACACAGGCAAGAAGCCCCCCAGGCCCGCGGGCGCGCCCCACCCTGGAGCCCCCTGGCTGGCTGCAGCCACAGGGAACGGGGGTTCTGAGTTGGCAGCCCCCATTCCCGAAGCATCCACGGGCAGTTCCCCGAAGGGCTGACACCGGCTGCGCCTCAGCAGCCAGACAACCTCCCTCCCTCTGGTCGGGCACTGCAAGCCACACAGCCACTTGTGTCCCCTGTGTCCCTGGAGGCCGCAGCGCGTTTTGGGTTTTGGCGCGGACGGGCCCCTCTCGGCTTCCGTAGTCCATTTGCCCCCGGAGCCTGCCAGACCCCTGGCCCCAGGGGCGGGCCCTGCTGAGTCCCCGAGCGCCTCCTGGGTTCCTGCCACCACCCTTGGGCCGGGATGAGGTGCCACCTTGTGCGTAGAAGCCCTGCACACAGGCAAGAAGCCCCCCAGCCCCGTGGGCGCGCCCCACCCTGGAGCCCCCTGGCTGGCTGCAGCCACAGGGAACGGGGGTTCTGAGTTGGCAGCCCCCATTCCCGAAGCATCCACGGGCAGTTCCCCGAAGGGCTGACCCCGGCTGCGCCTCAGCAGCCAGACAACCTCCCTCCCTCTGGTCGGGCACTGCAAGCCACACAGCCACTTGTGTCCCCTGTGTCCCTGGAGGCCGCAGCGCGTTTTGGGTTTTGGCGCGGACGGGCCCCTCTCGGCTTCCGTAGTCCATTTGCCCCCGGAGCCTGCCAGACCCCTGGCCCCAGGGGCGGGCCCTGCTGAGTCCCCGAGCGCCTCCTGGGTTCCTGCCACCACCCTTGGGCCGGGATGAGGTGCCACCTTGTGCGTAGAAGCCCTGCACACAGGCAAGAAGCCCCCCAGGCCCGCGGGCGCGCCCGACCCTGGAGCCCCCTGGCTGGCTGCAGCCACAGGGAACGGGGGTTCTGAGTTGGCAGCCCCCATTCCCGAAGCATCCACGGGCAGTTCCCCGAAGGGCTGACACCGGCTGCGCCTCAGCAGCCAGACAACCTCCCTCCCTCTGCTCGGGCACTGCAAGCCACACAGCCACTTGTGTCCCCTGTGTCCCTGGAGGCCGCAGCGCGTTTTGGGTTTTGGCGCGGACGGGCCCCTCTCGGCTTCCGTAGTCCATTTGCCCCGGAGCCTGCCAGAACCCTGGCCCCAGGGGCGGGCCCTGCTGAGTCCCCGAGCGCCTCCTGGGTTCCTGCCACCACCCTTGGGCCAGGATGAGGTGCCACCTTGTGCGTAGAAGCCCTGCACACAGGCAAGAAGCCCACCAGGCCCGTGGGCGCGCCCGACCCTGGAGCCCCCTGGCTGGCTGCAGCCACAAGGAACGGGGGTTCTGAGTTGGCAGCCCCCATTCCCGAAGCATCCACGGGCAGTTCCCCGAAGGGCTGACACCGGCTGCGCCTCAGCAGCCAGACAACCTCCCTCCCTCTGGTCGGGCACTGCAAGCCACACAGCCACTTGTGTCCCCTGTGTCCCTGGAGGCCGCAGCACGTTTTGGGTTTTGGCGCGGACGGGCCCCTCTCGGCTTCCGTAGTCCATTTGCCCCCGGAGCCTGCCAGACCCCTGGCCCCAGGGGCGGGCCCTGCTGAGTCCCCGAGGGCCTCCTGGGTTCCTGCCACCACCCTTGGGCCGGGATGAGGTGCCACCTTGTGCGTAGAAGCCCTGCACACAGGCAAGAAGCCCACCAGGCCCGTGGGCGCACCCGACCCTGGAGCCCCCTGGCTGGCTGCAGCCAAAGGGAACGGGGGTTCTGAGTTGGCAGCCCCCATTCCCGAAGCATCCACGGGCAGTTCCCCGAAGGGCTGACACCGGCTGCGCCTCAGCAGCCAGACAACCTCCCTCCCTCTGGTCGGGCACTGCAAGCCACACAGCCACTTGTGTCCCCTGTGTCCCTGGAGGCCGCAGCGCGTTTTGGGTTTTGGCGCGGACGGGCCCCTCTCGGCTTCCGTAGTCCATTTGCCCCCAGAGCCTGCCAGAACCCTGGCCCCAGGGGCGGGCCCTGCTGAGTCCCCGAGCGCCTCCTGGGTTCCTGCCACCACCCTTGGGCCGGGATGAGGTGCCACCTTGTGCGTAGAAGCCCTGCACACAGGCAAGAAGCCCCCCAGGCCCGCGGGCGCGCCCGACCCTGGAGCCCCCTGGCTGGCTGCAGCCACAGGGAACGGGGGTTCTGAGTTGGCAGCCCCCATTCCCGAAGCATCCACGGGCAGTTCCCCGAAGGGCTGACACCGGCTGCGCCTCAGCAGCCAGACAACCTCCCTCCTTCTGGTCGGGCACTGCAAGCCACACAGCCACTTGTGTCCCCTGTGTCCCTGGAGGCCGCAGCGCGTTTTGGGTTTTGGCGCGGACGGGCCCCTCTCGGCTTCCGTAGTCCATTTGCCCCCGGAGCCTGCCAGACCCCTGGCCCCAGGGGCGGGCCCTGCTGAGTCCCCGAGCGCCTCCTGGGTTCCTGCCACCACCCTTGGGCCGGGATGAGGTGCCACCTTGTGCGTAGAAGCCCTGCACACAGGCAAGAAGCCCCCCAGGCCCGCGGGCGCGCCCGACCCTGGAGCCCCCTGGCTGGCTGCAGCCACAGGGAACGGGGGTTCTGAGTTGGCAGCCCCCATTCCCGAAGCATCCACGGGCAGTTCCCCGAAGGGCTGACACCGGCTGCGCCTCAGCAGCCAGACAACCTCCCTCCCTCTGGTCGTGCACTGCAAGCCACACAGCCACTTGTGTCCCCTGTGTCCCTGGAGGCCGCAGCGCATTTTGGGTTTTGGCGCGGACGGGCCCCTGTCGGCTTCCGTAGTCCATTTGCCCCCGGAGCCTGCCAGACCCCTGGCCCCAGGGGCGGGCCCTGCTGAGTCCCCGAGCGCCTCCTGGGTTCCTGCCACCACCCTTGGGCCGGGATGAGGTGCCACCTTGTGCGTAGAAGCCCTGTACACAGGCAAGAAGCCCCCCAGGCCCACGGGCGCGCCCGACCCTGGAGCCCCCTGGCAGGCTGCAGCCACAAGGAACGGGGGTTCTGAGTTGGCAGCCCCCATTCCCGAAGCATCCACGGGCAGTTCCCCGAAGGGCTGACACCGGCTGCGCCTCAGCAGCCAGACAACCTCCCTCCCTCTGGTCGGGCACTGCAAGCCACACAGCCACTCGTGTCCCCTGTGTCCCTGGAGGCCGCAGCGCATTTTGAGTTTTGGCGCGGACCGGCCACTCTCGGCTTCCGTAGTCCATTTGCCCCCGGAGCCTGCCAGACCCCTGGCCCCAGGGGCGGGCCCTGCTGAGTCCCCGAGCGCCTCCTGGGTTCCTGCCACCACCCTTGGGCCGGGATGAGGTGCCACCTTGTGCGTAGAAGCCCTGCACACAGGCAAGAAGCCCCCCAGGCCCGCGGGCGCGCCCGACCCTGGAGCCCCCTGGCTGGCTGCAGCCACAGGGAACGGGGGTTCTGAGTTGGCAGCCCCCATTCCCGAAGCATCCACGGGCAGTTCCCCGAAGGGCTGACACCGGCTGCGCCTCAGCAGCCAGACAACCTCCCTCCCTCTGGTCGGGCACTGCAAGCCACACAGCCACTTGTGTCCCCTGTGTCCCTGGAGGCCGCAGCGCATTTTGTGTTTTGGCGCGGACGGGCCCCTCTCGGCTTCCGTAGTCCATTTGCCCCGGAGCCTGCCAGAACCCTGGCCCCAGGGGCGGGCCCTGCTGAGTCCCCGAGCGCCTCCTGGGTTCCTGCCACCACCCTTGGGCCAGGATGAGGTGCCACCTTGTGCGTAGAAGCCCTGCACACAGGCAAGAAGCCCACCAGGCCCGTGGGCGCACCCGACCCTGGAGCCCCCTGGCTGGCTGCAGCCAAAGGGAACGGGGGTTCTGAGTTGGCAGCCCCCATTCCCGAAGCATCCACGGGCAGTTCCCCGAAGAACTGACACCGGCTGCGCCTCAGCAGCCAGACAACCTCCCTCCCTCTGGTCGGGCACTGCAAGCCACACAGCCACTTGTGTCCCCTGTGTCCCTGGAGGCCGCAGCGCGTTTTGGGTTTTGGCGCGGACGGGCCCCTCTCGGCTTCCGTAGTCCATTTGCCCCCAGAGCCTGCCAGAACCCTGGCCCCAGGGGCGGGCCCTGCTGAGTCCCCGAGCGCCTCCTGGGTTCCTGCCACCACCCTTGGGCCGGGATGAGGTGCCACCTTGTGCGTAGAAGCCCTGCACACAGGCAAGAAGCCCCCCAGGCCCGCGGGCGCGCCCGACCCTGGAGCCCCCTGGCTGGCTGCAGCCACAGGGAACGGGGGTTCTGAGTTGGCAGCCCCCATTCCCGAAGCATCCACGGGCAGTTCCCCGAAGGGCTGACACCGGCTGCGCCTCAGCAGCCAGACAACCTCCCTCCTTCTGGTCGGGCACTGCAAGCCACACAGCCACTTGTGTCCCCTGTGTCCCTGGAGGCCGCAGCGCGTTTTGGGTTTTGGCGCGGACGGGCCCCTCTCGGCTTCCGTAGTCCATTTGCCCCCGGAGCCTGCCAGACCCCTGGCCCCAGGGGCGGGCCCTGCTGAGTCCCCGAGCGCCTCCTGGGTTCCTGCCACCACCCTTGGGCCGGGATGAGGTGCCACCTTGTGCGTAGAAGCCCTGCACACAGGCAAGAAGCCCCCCAGGCCCGCGGGCGCGCCCGACCCTGGAGCCCCCTGGCTGGCTGCAGCCACAGGGAACGGGGGTTCTGAGTTGGCAGCCCCCATTCCCGAAGCATCCACGGGCAGTTCCCCGAAGGGCTGACACCGGCTGCGCCTCAGCAGCCAGACAACCTCCCTCCCTCTGGTCGTGCACTGCAAGCCACACAGCCACTTGTGTCCCCTGTGTCCCTGGAGGCCGCAGCGCATTTTGGGTTTTGGCGCGGACGGGCCCCTGTCGGCTTCCGTAGTCCATTTGCCCCCGGAGCCTGCCAGACCCCTGGCCCCAGGGGCGGGCCCTGCTGAGTCCCCGAGCGCCTCCTGGGTTCCTGCCACCACCCTTGGGCCGGGATGAGGTGCCACCTTGTGCGTAGAAGCCCTGCACACAGGCAAGAAGCCCCCCCGGCCCGCGGGCACGCCCGACCATGGAGCCCCCTGGCTAGCTGCAGCCACAGGGAACGGGGGTTCTGAGTTGGCAGCCCCCATTCCCGAAGCATCCACGGGCAGTTCCCCGAAGGGCTGACACCGGCTGCGCCTCAGCAGCCAGACAACCTCCCTCCCTCTGGTCGGGCACTGCAAGCCACACAGCCACTTGTGTCCCCTGTGTCCCTGGAGGCCGCAGCGCGTTTTGTGTTTTGGCGCGGACGGGCCCCTCTCGGCTTCCGTAGTCCATTTGCCCCCAGAGCCTGCCAGACCCCTGGCCCCAGGGGCGGGCCCTGCTGAGTCCCCGAGCGCCTCCTGGGTTCCTGCCACCACCCTTGGGCCGGGATGAGGTGCCACCTTGTGCGTAGAAGCCCTGCACACAGGCAAGAAGCCCCCCAGGCCCATGGGCGCGCCCGACCCTGGAGCCACCTGGCTGGCTGCAGCCACAGGGAACGGGGGTTCTGAGTTGGCAGCCCCCATTCCCGAAGCATCCACGGGCAGTTCCCCGAAGGGCTGACACCGGCTGCGCCTCAGCAGCCAGACAACCTCCCTCCTTCTGGTCGGGCACTGCAAGCCACACAGCCACTTGTGTCCCCTGTGTCCCTGGAGGCCGCAGCGCGTTTTGGGTTTTGGCGCGGACGGGCCCCTCTCGGCTTCCGTAGTCCATTTGCCCCCGGAGCCTGCCAGACCCCTGGCCCCAGGGGCGGGCCCTGCTGAGTCCCCGAGCGCCTCCTGGGTTCCTGCCACCACGCTTGGGCCGGGATGAGGTGCCACCTTGTGCGTAGAAGCCCTGCACACAGGCAAGAAGCCCCCCAGGCCCGCGGGCGCGCCCGACCCTGGAGCCCCCTGGCTGGCTGCAGCCACAGGGAACGGGGGTTCTGAGTTGGCAGCCCCCATTCCCGAAGCATCCACGGGCAGTTCCCCGAAGGGCTGACACCGGCTGCGCCTCAGCAGCCAGACAACCTCCCTCCCTCTGCTCGGGCACTGCAAGCCACACAGCCACTTGTGTCCCCCGTGTCCCTGGAGGCCGCAGCGCATTTTGGGTTTTGGCGCGGACGGGCCCCTGTCGGCTTCCGTAGTCCATTTGCCCCCGGAGCCTGCCAGACCCCTGGCCCCAGGGGCGGGCCCTGCTGAGTCCCTGAGCGCCTCCTGGGTTCCTGCCACCACCCTTGGGCCGGGATGAGGTGCCACCTTGTGCGTAGAAGCCCTGCACACAGGCAAGAAGCCCCCCCGGCCCGCGGGCGCGCCCGACCATGGAGCCCCCTGGCTAGCTGCAGCCACAGGGAACGGGGGTTCTGAGTTGGCAGCCCCCATTCCCGAAGCATCCACGGGCAGTTCCCCGAAGGGCTGACACCGGCTGCGCCTCAGCAGCCAGACAACCTCCCTCCCTCTGCTCGGGCACTGCAAGCCACACAGCCACGTGTGTCCCCTGTGTCCCTGGAGGCCGCAGCGCGTTTTGGGTTTTGGCGCGGACGGGCCCCTCTCGGCTTCCGTAGTCCATTTACCCCGGAGCCTGCCAGACCCCTGGCCCCAGGGGCGGGCCCTGCTGAGTCCCCGAGCGCCTCCTGGGTTCCTGCCACCACCCTTGGGCCGGGATGAGGTGCCACCTTGTGCGTAGAAGCCCTGCACACAGGCAAGAAGCCCCCCAGGCCCGCCCGACCCTGGAGCCCCCTGGCTGGCTGCAGCCACAGGGAACGGGGTTTCTGAGTTGGCAGCCCCCATTCCCGAAGCATCCACGGGCAGTTCCCCGAAGGGCTGACACCGGCTGCGCCTCAGCAGCCAGACAACCTCCCTCCCTCTGGTCGGGCACTGCAAGCCACACAGCCACTTGTGTCCCCTGTGTCCCTGGAGGCCGCAGCGCGTTTTGGGTTTTGGCGCGGTCGGGCCCCTCTCGGATTCCGTAGTCCATTTGCCCCCAGAGCCTGCCAGACCCCTGGCCCCAGGGGCGGGACCTGCTGAGTCCCCGAGCGCCTCCTCGGTTCGTGCCACCACCCTTGGGCCGGGATGAGGTGCCACCTTGTGCGTAGAAGCCCTGCACACAGGCAAGAAGCCCCCCAGGCCCGCGGGCGCGCCCGACCCTGGAGCCACCTGGCTGGCTGCAGCCACAGGGAACGGGGGTTCTGAGTTGGCAGCCCCCATTCCCGAAGCATCCACGGGCAGTTCC
The DNA here is from genome assembly GCF_033115175.1 of Lepus europaeus. NCBI lineage: Eukaryota > Metazoa > Chordata > Mammalia > Lagomorpha > Leporidae > Lepus > Lepus europaeus. The sequence goes on from NW_026909115.1 coordinate 151,186, forward strand.
CCGAAGGGCTGACACCGGCTGCGCCTCAGCAGCCAGACAACCTCCCTCCCTCTGGTCGGGCACTGCAAGCCACACAGCCACTTGTGTCCCCTGTGTCCCTGGAGGCCGCAGCGCGTTTTGGGTTTTGGCGCGGACGGGCCCCTCTCGGCTTCCGTAGTCCATTTGCCCCCGGAGCCTGCCAGACCCCTGGCCCCAGGGGCGGGCCCTGCTGAGTCCCCGAGCGCCTCCTGGGTTCCTGCCACCACGCTTGGGCCGGGATGAGGTGCCACCTTGTGCGTAGAAGCCCTGCACACAGGCAAGAAGCCCCCCAGGCCCGCGGGCGCGCCCGACCCTGGAGTCCCCTGGCTGGCTGCAGCCACAGGGAACGGGGGTTCTGAGTTGGCAGCCCCCATTCCCGAAGCATCCACGGGCAGTTCCCCGAAGGGCTGACACCGGCTGCGCCTCAGCAGCCAGACAACCTCCCTCCCTCTGCTCGGGCACTGCAAGCCACACAGCCACTTGTGTCCCCTGTGTCCCTGGAGGCCGCAGCGCGTTTTGGGTTTTGGCGCGGACGGGCCCCTCTCGGCTTCCGTAGTCCATTTGCCCCCGGAGTCTGCCAGACCCCTGGCCCCAGGGGCGGGCCCTGCTGAGTCCCTGAGCGCCTCCTGGGTTCCTACCACCACCCTTGGGCCGGGATGAGGTGCCACCTTGTGCGTAGAAGCCCTGCACACAGGCAAGAAGCCCCCCCGGCCCGCGGGCGCGCCCGACCATGGAGCCCCCTGGCTAGCTGCAGCCACAGGGAACGGGGGTTCTGAGTTGGCAGCCCCCATTCCCGAAGCATCCACGGGCAGTTCCCTGAAGGGCTGACACCGGCTGCGCCTCAGCAGCCAGACAACCTCCCTCCCTCTGGTCGGGCACTGCAAGCCACACAGCCACTTGTGTCCCCTGTGTCCCTGGAGGCCGCAGCGCGTTTTGGGTTTTGGCGCGGACGGGCCCCTCTCGGCTTCCGTAGTCCATTTGCCCCGGAGCCTGCCAGACCCCTGGCCCCAGGGGCGGGCCCTGCTGAGTCCCCGAGCGCCTCCTGGGTTCCTGCCACCACCCTTGGGCCGGGATGAGGTGCCACCTTGTGCGTAGAAGCCCTGCACACAGGCAAGAAGCCCCCCAGGCCCGCGGGCGCGCCCCACCCTGGAGCCCCCTGGCTGGCTGCAGCCACAGGGAACGGGGGTTCTGAGTTGGCAGCCCCCATTCCCGAAGCATCCACGGGCAGTTCCCCGAAGGGCTGACACTGGCTGCGCCTCAGCAGCCAGACAACCTCCCTCCCTCTGGTCGGGCACTGCAAGCCACACAGCCACTCGTGTCCCCTGTGTCCCTGGAGGCCGCAGCACGTTTTGGGTTTTGGCACGGAAGGGCCCCTCTCGGCTTCCGTAGTCCATTTGCCCCCGGAGCCTGCCAGACCCCTGGCCCCAGGGGCGGGCCCTGCTGAGTCCCCGAGCGCCTCCTGGGTTCCTGCCACCACCCTTGGGCCGGGATGAGGTGCCACCTTGTGCGTAGAAGCCCTGCACACAGGCAAGAAGCCCCCCAGGCCCGCCCGACCCTGGAGCCCCCTGGCTGGCTGCAGCCACAGGGAACGGGGGTTCTGAGTTGGCAACCCCATTCCCGAAGCATCCACGGGCAGTTCCCCGAAGGGCTGACACCGGCTGCGCCTCAGCAGCCAGACAACCTCCCTCCCTCTGGTCGGGCACTGCAAGCCACACAGCCACTTGTGTCCCCTGTGTCCCTGGAGGCCGCAGCGCGTTTTGGGTTTTGGCGCGGACGGGCCCCTCTCGGCTTCCGTAGTCCATTTGCCCCCAGAGCCTGCCAGACCCCTGGCCCCAGGGGCGGGCCCTGCTGAGTCCCCGAGCGCCTCCTGGGTTCCTGCCACCACCCTTGGGCCGGGATGAGGTGCCACCTTGTGTGTAGAAGCCCTGCACACAGGCAAGAAGCCCCCCAGGCCCGCGGGCGCGCCCGACCCTGGAGCCCCCTGGCTGGCTGCAGCCACAGGGAACGGGGGTTCTGAGTTGGCAGCCCCCATTCCCGAAGCATCCACGGGCAGTTCCCCGAAGGGCTGACACCGGCTGCACCTCAGCAGCCAGACAACCTCCCTCCCTCTGGTCGGGCACTGCAAGCCACACAGCCACTTGTGTCCCCTGTGTCCCTGGAGGCCGCAGCACGTTTTGGGTTTTGGCGCGGACGGGCCCCTCTCGGCTTCCGTAGTCCATTTGCCCCAGAGCCTGCCAGACCCCTGGCCCCAGGGGCGGGCCCTGCTGAGTCCCCGAGCGCCTCCTGGGTTCCTGCCACCACCCTTGGGCCGGGATGAGGTGCCACCTTGTGCGTGGAAGCCCTGCACACAGGCAAGAAGCCCCCCAGGCCCGCCCGACCCTGGAGCCCCCTGGCTGGCTGCAGCCACAGGGAACGGGGGTTCTGAGTTGGCAGCCCCCATTCCCGAAGCATCCACGGGCAGTTCCCCGAAGGGCTGACACCGGCTGCGCCTCAGCAGCCAGACAACCTCCCTCCCTCTGGTCGGGCACTGCAAGCCACACAGCCACGTGTGTCCCCTGTGTCCCTGGAGGCCGCAGCGCGTTTTGGGTTTTGGCGCGGACGGGCCCCTCTCGGCTTCCGTAGTCCATTTGCCCCCGGAGCCTGCCAGAATCCTGGCCCCAGGGGCAGGCCCTGCTGAGTCCCCGAGCGCCTCCTGGGTTCCTGCCACCACCCTTGGGCCGGGATGAGGTGCCACCTTGTGCGTAGAAGCCCTGCACACAGGCAAGAAGCCCCAGAGGCCCGCCCGAACCTGGAGCCCCCTGGCTGGCTGCAGCCACAGGGAACGGGGGTTCTGAGTTGGCAGCCCCCATTCCCGAAGCATCCACGGGCAGTTCCCCGAAGGGCTGACACCGGCTGCGCCTCAGCAGCCAGACAACCTCCCTCCCTCTGGTCGGGCACTGCAAGCCACACAGCCACTTGTGTCCCCTGTGTCCCTGGAGGCCGCAGCACGTTTTGGGTTTTGGCGCGGACGGGCCCCTCTCGGCTTCCGTAGTCCATTTGCCCCCGGACCCTGCCAGACCCCTGGCCCCAGGGGCGGGACCTGCTGAGTCCCCGAGGGCCTCCTGGGTTCCTGCCACCACCCTTGGGCCGGGATGAGGTGCCACCTTGTGCGTAGAAGCCCTGCACACAGGCAAGAAGCCCCCCAGGCCCGCGGGCGCGCCCGACCCTGGAGCCCCCTGGCAGGCTGCAGCCACAAGGAACGGGGGTTCTGAGTTGGCAGCCCCCATTCCCGAAGCATCCACGGGCAGTTCCCCGAAGGGCTGACACCGGCTGCGCCTCAGCAGCCAGACAACCTCCCTCCCTCTGGTCGGGCACTGCAAGCCACACAGCCACGTGTGTCCACTGTGTCCCTGGAGGCCGCAGCGCATTTTGGGTTTTGGCGCGGACGGGCCACTCTCGGCTTCCGTAGTCCATTTGCCCCCGGAGCCTGCCAGACCCCTGGCCCCAGGGGCGGGCCCTGCTGAGTCCCCAAGCGCCTCCTGGGTGCCAGCCACCACCCTTGGGCTGGGATGAGGTGCCACCTTGTGCGTAGAAGCCCTGCACACAGGCAAGAAGCCCCCCAGGCCCGCGGGCGCGCCCGACCCTGGAGCCCCCTGGCTGGCTGCAGCCACAGGGAACGGGGGTTCTGAGTTGGCAGCCCCCATTCCCGAAGCATCCACGGGCAGTTCCCCGAAGGGCTGACACCGGCTGCGCCTCAGCAGCCAGACAACCTCCCTCCCTCTGCTCGGGCACTGCAAGCCACACAGCCACTCGTGTCCCCTGTGTCCCTGGAGGCCGCAGCGCGTTTTGGGTTTTGGCGCGGACGGGCCCCTCTCGGCTTCCGTAGTCCATTTACCCCAGAGCCTGCCAGATCCCTGGCCCCATGGGCGGGCCTTGCTGAGTCCCAGAGTGCCTCCTGGGTTCCTGCCACCACCCTTGGGCCGGGATGAGGTGCCACCTTGTGCGTGGAAGCCCTGCACACAGGCAAGAAGCCCCCCAGGACCGCCCGACCCTGGAGCCCCCTGGCTGGCTGCAGCCACAGGGAACGGGGGTTCTGAGTTGGCAGCCCCCATTCCCGAAGCATCCACGGGCAGTTCCCCGAAGGGCTGACCCCGGCTGCGCCTCAGCAGCCAGACAACCTCCCTCCCTCTGGTCGGGCACTGCAAGCCACACAGCCACTTGTGTCCCCTGTGTCCCTGGAGGCCGCAGCGCGTTTTGGGTTTTGGCGCGGACGGGCCCCTCTCGGATTCCGTAGTCCATTTGTCCCCGGAGCCTGCCAGACCCCTGGCCCCAGGGGCGGGCCCTGCTGAGTCCCCGAGCGCCTCCTGGGTTCCTGCCACCACCCTTGGGCCGGGATGAGGTGCCACCTTGTGCGTAGAAGCCCTGCACAAAGGCAAGAAGCCCCCCAGGCCCGCGGGCGCGCCCAACCCTGGAGCCCCCTGGCTGGCTGCAGCCACAGGGAACGGGGGTTCTGAGTTGGCAGCCCCCATTCCCGAAGCATCCACGGGCAGTTCCCCGAAGGGCTGACACCGGCTGCGCCTCAGCAGCCAGACAACCTCCCTCCCTCTGGTCGGGCACTGCAAGCCACACAGCCACGTGTGTCCCCTGTGTCCCTGGAGGCCGCAGCGCGTTTTGGGTTTTGGCGCGGACGGGCCCCTCTCGGCTTCCGTAGTCCATTTGCCCCCGGAGCCTGCCAGAATCCTGGCCCCAGGGCAGGCCCTGCTGAGTCCCCGAGCGCCTCCTGGGTTCCTGCCACCACCCTTGGGCCGGGATGAGGTGCCACCTTGTGCGTAGAAGCCCTGCACACAGGCAAGAAGCCCCAGAGGCCCGCCCGACCCTGGAGCCCCCTGGCTGGCTGCAGCCACAGGGAACGGGGGTTCTGAGTTGGCAGCCCCCATTCCCGAAGCATCCACGGGCAGTTCCCCGAAGGGCTGACACCGGCTGCGCCTCAGCAGCCAGACAACCTCCCTCCCTCTGGTCGGGCACTGCAAGCCACACAGCCACTTGTGTCCCCTGTGTCCCTGGAGGCCGCAGCGTGTTTTGGGTTTTGGCGCGGACGGGCCCCTCTCGGCTTCCGTAGTCCATTTGCCCCGGAGCCTGCCAGACCCCTGGCCCCAGGGGCGGGCCCTGCTGAGTCCCCGAGCGCCTCCTGGGTTCCTGCCACCACCCTTGGGCCGGGATGAGGTGCCACCTTGTGCGTAGAAGCCCTGCACACAGGCAAGAAGCCCCCCAGGCCCGCGGGCGCGCCCGACCTGGAGCCCCCTGGCTGGCTGCAGCCACAGGGAACGGGGGTTCTGAGTTGGCAGCCCCCATTCCCGAAGCATCCACGGGCAGTTCCCCGAAGGGCTGACACCGGCTGCGCCTCAGCAGCCAGACAACCTCCCTCCCTCTGGTCGGGCACTGCAAGCCACACAGCCACGTGTGTCCACTGTGTCCCTGGAGGCCGCAGCGCATTTTGGGTTTTGGCGCGGACGGGCCACTCTCAGCTTCCGTAGTCCATTTGCCCCCGGAGCCTGCCAGACCCCTGGCCCCAGGGGCGGGCCCTGCTGAGTCCCCAAGCGCCTCCTGGGTGCCTGCCACCACCCTTGGGCCGGGATGAGGTGCCACCTTGTGCGTAGAAGCCCTGCACACAGGCAAGAAGCCCCCCAGGCCCGCGGGCGCGCCCGACCCTGGAGCCCCCTGGCTGGCTGCAGCCACAGGGAACGGGGGTTCTGAGTTGGCAGCCCCCATTCCCGAAGCATCCACGGGCAGTTCCCCGAAGGGCTGACACCGGCTGCGCCTCAGCAGCCAGACAACCTCCCTCCCTCTGCTCGGGCACTGCATGCCATACAGCCACTCGTGTCCCCTGTGTCCCTGGAGGCCGCAGCGCGTTTTGGGTTTTGGCGCGGACGGGCCCCTCTCGGCTTCCGTAGTCCATTTGCCCCGGAGCCTGCCAAAACCCTGGCCCCAGGGGCGGGCCCTGCTGAGTCCCCGAGCGCCTCCTGGGTTCCTGCCACCACCCTTGGGCCAGGATGAGGTGCCACCTTGTGCGTAGAAGCCCTGCACACAGGCAAGAAGCCCACCAGGCCCGTGGGCGCGCCCGACCCTGGAGCCCCCTGGCTGGCTGCAGCCACAAGGAACGGGGGTTCTGAGTTGGCAGCCCCCATTCCCGAAGCATCCACGGGCAGTTCCCCGAAGGGCTGACACCGGCTGCGCCTCAGCAGCCAGACAACCTCCCTCCCTCTGGTCGGGCACTGCAAGCCACACAGCCACTTGTGTCCCCTGTGTCCCTGGAGGCCGCAGCGCGTTTTGGGTTTTGGCGCGGACGGGCCCCTCTCGGCTTCCGTAGTCCATTTGCCCCCGGAGCCTGCCAGACCCCTGGCCTCAGGGGCGGGACCTGCTGAGTCCCCGAGGGCCTCCTGGGTTCCTGCCACCACCCTTGGGCCGGGATGAGGTGCCACCTTGTGCGTAGAAGCCCTGCACACAGGCAAGAAGCCCCCCAGGCCCGCCCGACCCTGGAGCCCCCTGGCTGGCTGCAGCCACAGGGAACGGGGGTTCTGAGTTGGCAGCCCCCATTCCCGAAGCATCCACGGGCAGTTCCCCGAAGGGCTGACACCGGCTGCGCCTCAGCAGCCAGACAACCTCCCTCCCTCTGGTCGGGCACTGCAAGCCACACAGCCACTTGTGTCCCCTGTGTCCCTGGAGGCCGCAGCGCGTTTTGGGTTTTGGCGCGGACGGGCCCCTCTCGGCTTCCGTAGTCCATTTGCCCCCAGAGCCTGCCAGACCCCTGGCCCCAGGGGCGGGCCCTGCTGAGTCCCCGAGCGCCTCCTGGGTTCGTGCCACCACCCTTGGGCCGGGATGAGGTGCCACCTTGTGCGTAGAAGCCCTGCACACAGGCAAGAAGCCCCCCAGGCCCGCGGGCGCGCCCGACCCTGGAGCCCCCTGGCTGGCTGCAGCCACAGGGAACGGGGGTTCTGAGTTGGCAGCCCCCATTCCCGAAGCATCCACGGGCAGTTCCCCGAAGGGCTGACACCGGCTGCGCCTCAGCAGCCAGACAACCTCCCTCCTTCTGGTCGGGCACTGCAAGCCACACAGCCACTTGTGTCCCCTGTGTCCCTGGAGGCCGCAGCGCGTTTTGGGTTTTGGCGCGGACAGGCCCCTCTCGGCTTCCGTAGTCCATTTGTCCCCGGAGCCTGCCAGACCCCTGGCCCCAGGGGCGGGCCCTGCTGAGTCCCCGAGCGCCTCCTGGGTTCCTGCCACCACCCTTGGGCCGGGATGAGGTGCCACCTTGTGCGTAGAAGCCCTGCACACAGGCAAGAAGCCCCCCAGGCCCGCGGGCGTGCCCGACCCTGGAGCCCCCTGGCTGGCTGCAGCCACAGGGAACGGGGGTTCTGAGTTGGCAGCCCCCATTCCCGAAGCATCCACGGGCAGTTCCCCGAAGGGCTGACACCGGCTGCGCCTCAGCAGCCAGACAACCTCCCTCCCTCTGGTCGGGCACTGCAAGCCACACAGCCACTTGTGTCCCCTGTGTCCCTGGAGGCCGCAGCGCGTTTTGGGTTTTGGCGCGGACGGGCCCCTCTCGGCTTCCGTAGTCCATTTGCCCCCGGAGCCTGCCAGAACCCTGGCCCCAGGGGCGGGCCCTGCTGAGTCCCCGAGCGCCTCCTGGGTTCCTGCCACCACCCTTGGGCCGGGATGAGGTGCCACCTTGTGCGTAGAAGCCCTGCACACAGGCAAGAAGCCCCAGAGGCCCGCCCGACCCTGGAGCCCCCTGGCTGGCTGCAGCCACAGGGAACGGGGGTTCTGAGTTGGCAGCCCCCATTCCCGAAGCATCCACGGGCAGTTCCCTGAAGGGCTGACACCGGCTGCGCCTCAGCAGCCAGACAACCTCCCTCCCTCTGGTCGGGCACTGCAAGCCACACAGCCACTTGTGTCCCCTGTGTCCCTGGAGGCCGCAGCGCGTTTTGGGTTTTGGCGCGGACGGGCCCCTCTCGGCTTCCATAGTCCATTTGCCCCCGGAGCCTGCCAGACCCCTGGCCCCAGGGGCGGGCCCTGCTGAGTTCCCGAGCGCCTCCTGGGTTCCTGCCACCACCCTTGGGCCGGGATGAGGTGCCACCTTGTGCGTAGAAGCCCTGCACACAGGCAAGAAGCCCCCCAGGCCCGCGGGCGCGCCCGACCCTGGAGCCCCCTGGCTGGCTGCAGCCATAGGGAACGGGGGTTCTGAGTTGTCAGCCCCCATTCCCGAAGCATCCACGGGCAGTTCCCCGAAGGGCTGACACCGGCTGCGCCTCAGCAGCCAGACAACCTCCCTCCTTCTGGTCGGGCACTGCAAGCCACACAGCCACTTGTGTCCCCTGTGTAACTGGAGGCCGCAGCGCGTTTTGGGTTTTGGCGCGGACGGGCCCCTCTCGGCTTCCGTAGTCCATTTGCCCCCGGAGCTTGCCGGACCCCTGGCCCCAGGGGCGGGCCCTGCTGAGTCCCCGAGCGCCTCCTGGGTTCCTGCCACCACCCTTGGGCTGGGATGAGGTGCCACCTTGTGCGTAGAAGCCCTGCACACAGGCAAGAAGCCCCCCAGGCCCGCGGGCTCGCCCCACCCTGGAGCCCCCTGGCTGGCTGCAGCCACAGGGAACGGGGGTTCTGAGTTGGCAGCCCCCATTCCCGAAGCATCCACGGGCAGTTCCCCGAAGGGCTGACACCGGCTGCGCCTCAGCAGCCAGACAACATCCCTCCCTCTGGTCGGGCACTGCAAGCCACACAGCCACTCGTGTCCCCTGTGTCCCTGGAGGCCGCAGCACGTTTTGGGTTTTGGCACGGACGGGCCCCTCTCGGCTTCCGTAGTCCATTTGCCCCCGGAGCCTGCCAGACCCCTGGCCCCAGGGGCGGGCTCTGCTGAGTCCCCGAGCGCCTCCTGGGTTCCTGCCACCACCCTTGGGCCGGGATGAGGTGCCACCTTGTGCGTAGAAGCCCTGCACACAGGCAAGAAGCCCCCCAGGCCCGCCCGACCCTGGAGCCCCCTGGCTGGCTGCAGCCACAGGGAACGGGGGTTCTGAGTTGGCAGCCCCCATTCCCGAAGCATCCACGGGCAGTTCCCCGAAGGGCTGACACCGGCTGCGCCTCAGCAGCCAGACAACCTCCCTCCCTCTGGTCGGGCACTGCAAGCCACACAGCCACTTGTGTCCCCTGTGTCCCTGGAGGCCGCAGCGCGTTTTGGGTTTTGGCGCGGACGGGCCCCTCTCGGTTTCCGTAGTCCATTTGCCCCCAGAGCCTGCCAGACCCCTGGCCCCAGGGGCGGGCCCTGCTGAGTTCCCGAGCGCCTCCTCGGTTCCTGCCACCACCCTTGGGCCGGGATGAGGTGCCACCTTGTGCGTAGAAGCCCTGCACACAGGCAAGAAGCCCCCCAGGCCCGCGGGCGCGCCCGACCCTGGAGCCCCCTGGCTGGCTGCAGCCACAGGGAACGGGGGTTCTGAGTTGGCAGCCCCCATTCCCGAAGCATCCACGGGCAGTTCCCCGAAGGGCTGACCCCGGCTGCGCCTCAGCAGCCAGACAACCTCCCTCCCTCTGGTCGGGCACTGCAAGCCACACAGCCACTTGTGTCCCCTGTGTCCCTGGAGGCCGCAGCGCGTTTTGGGTTTTGGCGCGGACGGGCCCCTGTCGGCTTCCGTAGTCCATTTGCCCCCGGAGCCTGCCAGACCCCTGGCCCCAGGGGCGGGCCCTGCTGAGTCCCCGAGCGCCTCCTGGGTTCCTGCCACCACCCTTGGGCCGGGATGAGGTGCCACCTTGTGCGTAGAAGCCCTGCACACAGGCAAGAAGCCCCCCAGGCCCGCGGGCGCGCCCGACTTTGGAGCCCCCTGGCTGGCTGCAGCCACAGGGAACGGGGGTTCTGAGTTGGCAGCCCCCATTCCCGAAGCATCCACGGGCAGTTCCCCGAAGGGCTGACACCGGCTGCGCCTCAGCAGCCAGACAACCTCCCTCCCTCTGGTCGGGCACTGCAAGCCACACAGCCACTCGTGTCCCCTGTGTCCCTGGAGGCCGCAGCACGTTTTGGGTTTTGGCACGGACGGGCCCCTCTCGGCTTCCGTAGTCCATTTGTCCCCGGAGCCTGCCAGACCCCTGGCCACAGGGGCGGGCCTTGCTGAGTCCCCGAGCGCCTCCTGGGTTCCTGCCACCACCCTTGGGCCGGGATGAGGTGCCACCTTGTGCGTGGAAGCCCTGCACACAGGCAAGAAGCCCCCCAGGCCCGCCCGACCCTGGAGCCCCCTGGCTGGCTGCAGCCACAGGGAACGGGGGTTCTGAGTTGGCAGCCCCCATTCCTGAAGCATCCACGGGCAGTTCCCCGAAGGGCTGACACCGGCTGCGCCTCAGCAGCCAGACAACCTCCCTCCTTCTGGTCGGGCACTGCAAGCCACACAGCCACTTGTGTCCCCTGTGTCCCTGGAGGCCGCAGCGCGTTTTGGGTTTTGGCGCGGACGGGCCCCTCTCGGCTTCCGTAGTCCATTTGTCCCCGGAGCCTGCCAGACCCCTGGCCCAGGGGCGGGCCCTGCTGAGTCCCCGAGCGCCTCCTGGGTTCCTGCCACCACCCTTGGGCCGGGATGAGGTGCCACCTTGTGCGTAGAAGCCCTGCACACAGGCAAGAAGCCCCCCAGGCCCGCGGGCGTGCCCGACCCTGGAGCCCCCTGGCTGGCTGCAGCCACAGGGAACGGGGGTTCTGAGTTGGCAGCCCCCATTCCCGAAGCATCCACAGGCAGTTCCCCGAAGGGCTGACACCGGCTGCGCCTCAGCAGCCAGACAACCTCCCTCCCTCTGGTCGGGCACTGCAAGCCACACAGCCACTTGTGTCCCCTGTGTCCCTGGAGGCCGCAGCGCGTTTTGGGTTTTGGCGCGGACGGGCCCCTCTCGGCTTCCGTAGTCCATTTGCCCCCGGAGCCTGCCAGAACCCTGGCCCCAGGGGCGGGCCCTGCTGAGTCCCCGAGCGCCTCCTGGGTTCCTGCCACCACCCTTGGGCCGGGATGAGGTGCCACCTTGTGCGTAGAAGCCCTGCACACAGGCAAGAAGCCCCAGAGGCCCGCACGAACCTGGAGCCCCCTGGCTGGCTGCAGCCACAGGGAACGGGGGTTCTGAGTTGGCAGCCCCCATTCCCGAAGCATCCACGGGCAGTTCCCTGAAGGGCTGACACCGGCTGCGCCTCAGCAGCCAGACAACCTCCCTCCCTCTGGTCGGGCACTGCAAGCCACACAGCCACTTGTGTCCCCTGTGTCCCTGGAGGCCGCAGCGCGTTTTGGGTTTTGGCGCGGACGGGCCCCTCTCGGCTTCCATAGTCCATTTGCCCCCGGAGCCTGCCAGACCCCTGGCCCCAGGGGCGGGCCCTGCTGAGTTCCCGAGCGCCTCCTGGGTTCCTGCCACCACCCTTGGGCCGGGATGAGGTGCCACCTTGTGCGTAGAAGCCCTGCACACAGGCAAGAAGCCCCCCAGGCCCGCGGGCGCGCCCGACCCTGGAGTCCCCTGGCTGGCTGCAGCCACAGGGAACGGGGGTTCTGAGTTGGCAGCCCCCATTCCCGAAGCATCCACGGGCAGTTCCCCGAAGGGCTGACACCGGCTGCGCCTCAGCAGCCAGACAACCTCCCTCCCTCTGGTCGGGCACTGCAAGCCACACAGCCACTCGTGTCCCCTGTGTCCCTGGAGGCCGCAGCACGTTTTGGGTTTTGGCACGGACGGGCCCCTCTCGGCTTCCGTAGTCCATTTGTCCCCGGAGCCTGCCAGACCCCTGGCCACAGGGGCGGGCCCTGCTGAGTCCCCGAGCGCCTCCTGGGTTCCTGCCACCACCCTTGGGCCGGGATGAGGTGCCACCTTGTGCGTAGAAGCCCTGCACACAGGCAAGAAGCCCCCCCGGCCCGCGGGCGCGCCCGACCCTGGAGCCCCCTGGCTGGCTGCAGCCACAGGGAACGGGGGTTCTGAGTTGGCAGCCCCCATTCCCGAAGCATCCACGGGCAGTTCCCCGAAGGGCTGACACCGGCTGCGCCTCAGCAGCCAGACAACCTCCCTCCCTCTGGTCGGGCACTGCAAGCCACACAGCCACTCGTGTCCCCTGTGTCCCTGGAGGCCGCAGCACGTTTTGGGTTTTGGCGCGGACGGGCCCCTCTCGGCTTCCGTAGTCCATTTACCCCGGAGCCTGCCAGATCCCTGGCCCCAGGGGCGGGCCTTGCTGAGTCGCAGAGTGCCTCCTGGGTTCCTGCCACCACCCTTGGGCCGGGATGAGGTGCCACCTTGTGCGTGGAAGCCCTGCACACAGGCAAGAAGCCCCCCAGGCCCGTCCGACCCTGGAGCCCCCTGGCTGGCTGCAGCCACAGGGAACGGGGGTTCTGAGTTGGCAGCCCCCATTCCCGAAGCATCCACGGGCAGTTCCCCGAAGGGCTGACACCGGCTGCGCCTCAGCAGCCAGACAACCTCCCTCCTTCTGGTCGGGCACTGCAAGCCACACAGCCACTTGTGTCCCCTGTGTCCCTGGAGGCCGCAGCGCGTTTTGGGTTTTGGCGCGGACGGGCCCCTCTCGGCTTCCGTAGTCCATTTGTCCCCGGAGCCTGCCAGACCCCTGGCCCCAGGGGCGGGCCCTGCTGAGTCCCCGAGCGCCTCCTGGGTTCCTGCCACCACCCTTGGGCCGGGATGAGGTGCCACCTTGTGCGTAGAAGCCCTGCACACAGGCAAGAAGCCCCCCAGGCCCGCGGGCGTGCCCGACCCTGGAGCCCCCTGGCTGGCTGCAGCCACAGGGAACGGGGGTTCTGAGTTGGCAGCCCCCATTCCCGAAGCATCCACGGGCAGTTCCCCGAAGGGCTGACACCGGCTGCGCCTCAGCAGCCAGACAACCTCCCTCCCTCTGGTCGGGCACTGCAAGCCACACAGCCACTTGTGTCCCCTGTGTCCCTGGAGGCCGCAGCGCGTTTTGGGTTTTGGCGCGGACGGGCCCCTCTCGGCTTCCGTAGTCCATTTGCCCCCGGAGCCTGCCAGAACCCTGGCCCCAGGGGCGGGCCCTGCTGAGTTCCCGAGCGCCTCCTGGGTTCCTGCCACCACCCTTGGGCCGGGATGAGGTGCCACCTTGTGCGTAGAAGCCCTGCACACAGGCAAGAAGCCCCCCAGGCCCGCGGGCTCGCCCGACCCTGGAGCCCCCTGGCTGGCTGCAGCCACAGGGAACGGGGGTTCTGAGTTGGCAGCCCCCATTCCCGAAGCATCCACGGGCAGTTCCCCGAAGGGCTGACACCGGCTGCGCCTCAGCAGCCAGACAACCTCCCTCCCTCTGGTCGGGCACTGCAAGCCACACAGCCACTCGTGTCCCCTGTGTCCCTGGAGGCCGCAGCACGTTTTGGGTTTTGGCACGGACGGGCCCCTCTCGGCTTCCGTAGTCCATTTGTCCCCGGAGCCTGCCAGACCCCTGGCCACAGGGGCGGGCCCTGCTGAGTCCCCGAGCGCCTCCTGGGTTCCTGCCACCATCCTTGGGCCGGGATGAGGTGCCACCTTGTGCGTAGAAGCCCTGCACACAGGCAAGAAGCCCCCCCGGCCCGCGGGCGCGCCCGACCCTGGAGCCCCCTGGCTGGCTGCAGCCACAGGGAACGGGGGTTCTGAGTTGGCAGCCCCCATTCCCGAAGCATCCACGGGCAGTTCCCCGAAGGGCTGACACTGGCTGCGCCTCAGCAGCCAGACAACCTCCCTCCCTCTGGTCGGGCACTGCAAGCCATACAGCCACTCGTGTCCCCTGTGTCCCTGGAGGCCGCAGCACGTTTTGGGTTTTGGCGCGGACGGGCCCCTCTCGGCTTCCGTAGTCCATTTACCCCGGAGCCTGCCAGATCCCTGGCCCCAGGGGCGGGCCTTGCTGAGTCGCAGAGTGCCTCCTGGGTTCCTGCCACCACCCTTGGGCCGGGATGAGGTGCCACCTTGTGCGTGGAAGCCCTGCACACAGGCAAGAAGCCCCCCAGGCCCGCCCGACCCTGGAGCCCCCTGGCTGGCTGCAGCCACAGGGAACGGGGGTTCTGAGTTGGCAGCCCCCATTCCCGAAGCATCCACGGGCAGTTCCCTGAAGGGCTGACACCGGCTGCGCCTCAGCAGCCAGACAACCTCCCTCCCTCTGGTCGGGCACTGCAAGCCACACAGCCACTTGTGTCCCCTGTGTCCCTGGAGGCCGCAGCGCGTTTTGGGTTTTGGCGCGGACGGGCCCCTCTCGGCTTCCATAGTCCATTTGCCCCCGGAGCCTGCCAGACCCCTGGCCCCAGGGGCGGGCCCTGCTGAGTTCCCGAGCGCCTCCTGGGTTCCTGCCACCACCCTTGGGCCGGGATGAGGTGCCACCTTGTGCGTAGAAGCCCTGCACACAGGCAAGAAGCCCCCCAGGCCCGCGGGCGCGCCCGACCCTGGAGCCCCCTGGCTGGCTGCAGCCATAGGGAACGGGGGTTCTGAGTTGTCAGCCCCCATTCCCGAAGCATCCACGGGCAGTTCCCCGAAGGGCTGACACCGGCTGCGCCTCAGCAGCCAGACAACCTCCCTCCTTCTGGTCGGGCACTGCAAGCCACACAGCCACTTGTGTCCCCTGTGTACCTGGAGGTCGCAGCGCGTTTTGGGTTTTGGCGCGGACGGGCCCCTCTCGGCTTCCGTAGTCCATTTGCCCCCTGAGCTTGCCGGACCCCTGGCCCCAGGGGCGGGCCCTGCTGAGTCCCCGAGCGCCTCCTGGGTTCCTGCCACCACCCTTGGGCCGGGATGAGGTGCCACCTTGTGCGTAGAAGCCCTGCACACAGGCAAGAAGCCCCCCAGGCCCGCGGGCGCGCCCGACCCTGGAGCCCCCTGGCTGGCTGCAGCCACAGGGAACGGGGGTTCTGAGTTGGCAGCCCCCATTCCCGAAGCATCCACGGGCAGTTCCCCGAAGGGCTGACACCGGCTGCGCCTCAGCAGCCAGACAACCTCCCTCCCTCTGGTCGGGCACTGCAAGCCACACAGCCACTCGTGTCCCCTGTGTCCCTGGAGGCCGCAGCGCGTTTAGGGTTTTGGCACGGACGGGCCCCTCTCGGCTTCCGTAGTCCATTTGCCCCCGGAGCCTGCCAGACCCCTGGCCCCAGGGGCAGGCCCTGCTGAGTCCCCGAGCGCCTCCTGGGTTCCTGCCACCACCCTTGGGCCGGGATGAGGTGCCACCTTGTGCGTAGAAGCCCTGCACACAGGCAAGAAGCCCCCCAGGCCCGCCCGACCCTGGAGCCCCCTGGCTGGCTGCAGCCACAGGGAACGGGGGTTCTGAGTTGGCAACCCTCATTCCCGAAGCATCCACGGGCAGTTCCCCGAAGGGCTGACACCGGCTGCGCCTCAGCAGCCAGACAACCTCCCTCCCTCTGGTCGGGCACTGCAAGCCACACAGCCACTTGTGTCCCCTGTGTCCCTGGAGGCCGCAGCGCGTTTTGGGTTTTGGCGCGGACGGGCCCCTCTCGGCTTCCGTAGTCCATTTGCCCCCAGAGCCTGCCAGACCCCTGGCCCCAGGGGCGGGCCCTGCTGAGTCCCCGAGCGCCTCCTGGGTTCCTGCCACCACCCTTGGGCCGGGATGAGGTGCCACCTTGTGCGTAGAAGCCCTGCACACAGGCAAGAAGCCCCCCAGGCCCGCGGGCGCGCCCCACCCTGGAGCCCCCTGGCTGGCTGCAGCCACAGGGAACGGGGGTTCTGAGTTGGGAGCCCCCATTCCCGAAGCATCCACGGGCAGTTCCCCGAAGGGCTGACACCGGCTGCGCCTCAGCAGCCAGACAACCTCCCTCCCTCTGGTCGGGCACTGCAAGCCACACAGCCACTTGTGTCCCCTGTGTCCCTGGAGGCCGCAGCGCGTTTTGGGTTTTGGCGCGGACGGGCCCCTCTCGGCTTCCGTAGTCCATTTGCCCCCGGAGCCTGCCAGACCCCTGGCCCCAGGGGCGGGCCCTGCTGAGTCCCCGAGCGCCTCCTGGGTTCCTGCCACCACCCTTGGGCCGGGATGAGGTGCCACCTTGTGCGTAGAAGCCCTGCACACAGGCAAGAAGCCCCCCAGCCCCGTGGGCGCGCCCCACCCTGGAGCCCCCTGGCTGGCTGCAGCCACAGGGAACGGGGGTTCTGAGTTGGCAGCCCCCATTCCCGAAGCATCCACGGGCAGTTCCCCGAAGGGCTGACACCGGCTGCGCCTCAGCAGCCAGACAACCTCCCTCCCTCTGGTCGGGCACTGCAAGCCACACAGCCACTTGTGTCCCCTGTGTCCCTGGAGGCCGCAGCGCGTTTTGGGTTTTGGCGCGGACGGGCCCCTCTCGGCTTCCGTAGTCCATTTGCCCCCGGAGCCTGCCAGACCCCTGGCCCCAGGGGCGGGACCTGCTGAGTCCCCGAGGGCCTCCTGGGTTCCTGCCACCACCCTTGGGCCGGGATGAGGTGCCACCTTGTGCGTAGAAGCCCTGCACACAGGCAAGAAGTCCCCCAGGCCCGCAGGCGCGCCCGACCCTGGAGCCCCCTGGCTGGCTGCAGCCACAGGGAACGGGGGTTCTGAGTTGGCAGCCCCCATTCCCGAAGCATCCACGGGCAGTTCCCCGAAGGGCTGACACCGGCTGCGCCTCAGCAGCCAGACAACCTCCCTCCCTCTGGTCGGGCACTGCAAGCCACACAGCCACTTGTGTCCCCTGTGTCCCTGGAGGCCGCAGCGCGTTTTGGGTTTTGGCGCGGACGGGCCCCTCTCGGCTTCCGTAGTCCATTTGCCCCCGGAGCCTGCCAGACCCCTGGCCCCAGGGGCGGGCCCTGCTGAGTCCCCGAGCGCCTCCTGGGTTCCTGCCACCACCCTTGGGCCGGGATGAGGTGCCACCTTGTGCGTAGAAGCCCTGCACACAGGCAAGAAGCCCCCAGGCCCGCGGGCGCGCCCGACCCTGGAGCCCCCTGGCTGGCTGCAGCCACAGGGAACGGGGGTTCTGAGTTGGCAGCCCCCATTCCCGAAGCATCCACGGGCAGTTCCCCGAAGGCCTGACACCGGCTGCGCCTCAGCAGCCAGACAACCTCCCTCCCTCTGGTCGGGCACTGCAAGCCACACAGCCACTCGTGTCCCCTGTGTCCCTGGAGGCCGCAGCACGTTTTGGGTTTTGGCACGGACGGGCCCCTCTCGGCTTCCGTAGTCCATTTGCCCCCGGAGCCTGCCAGACCCCTGGCCCCAGGGGCGGGCCCTGCTGAGTCCCCGAGCGCCTCCTGGGTTCCTGCCACCACCCTTGGGCCGGGATGAGGTGCCACCTTGTGCGTAGAAGCCCTGCACACAGGCAAGAAGCCCCCCAGGCCCGCGGGCGCGCCCGACCCTGGAGCCCCCTGGCTGGCTGCAGCCACAGGGAACTTGGGTTCTGTGTTGGCAGCCCCCATTCCCGAAGCATCCACGGGCAGTTCCCCGAAGGGCTGACACCGGCTGCGCCTCAGCAGCCAGACAACCTCCCTCCCTCTGGTCGGGCACTGCAAGCCACACAGCCACTTGTGTCCCCTGTGTCCCTGGAGGCCGCAGCACGTTTTGGGTTTTGGCGCGGACGGGCCCCTCTCGGCTTCCGTAGTCCATTTGCCCCCGGAGCCTGCCAGACCCCTGGCCCCAGGGGCGGGACCTGCTGAGTCCCCGAGGGCCTCCTGGGTTCCTGCCACCACCCTTGGGCCGGGATGAGGTGCCACCTTGTGCGTAGAAGCCCTGCACACAGGCAAGAAGCCCCCCAGGCCCGCCCGACCCTGGAGCCCCCTGGCTGGCTGCAGCCACAGGGAACGGGGGTTCTGAGTTGGCAGCCCCCATTCCCGAAGCATCCACGGGCAGTTCCCCGAAGGGCTGACACCGGCTGCGCCTCAGCAGCCAGACAACCTCCCTCCTTCTGGTCGGGCACTGCAAGCCACACAGCCACTTGTGTCCCCTGTGTCCCTGGAGGCCGCAGCGCGTTTTGGGTTTTGGCGCGGACGGGCCCCTCTCGGCTTCCGTAGTCCATTTGCCCCCGGAGCCTGCCAGACCCCTGGCCCCAGGGGCGGGCCCTGCTGAGTCCCCGAGCGCCTCCTGGGTTCCTGCCACCACCCTTGGGCCGGGATGAGGTGCCACCTTGTGCGTAGAAGCCCTGCACACAGGCAAGAAGCCCCCCAGGCCCGCGGGCGCGCCCGACCCTGGAGCCCCCTGGCTGGCTGCAGCCACAGGGAACGGGGGTTCTGAGTTGGCAGCCCCCATTCCCGAAGCATCCACGGGCAGTTCCCCGAAGGGCTGACACCGGCTGTGCCTCAGCAGCCAGACAACCTCCCTCCCTCTGCTCGGGCACTGCAAGCCACACAGCCACTTGTGTCCCCTGTGTCCCTGGAGGCCGCAGCGCATTTTGGGTTTTGGCGCGGACGGGCCCCTGTCGGCTTCCGTAGTCCATTTGCCCCCGGAGCCTGCCAGACCCCTGGCCCCAGGGGCGGGCCCTGCTGAGTCCCTGAGCGCCTCCTGGGTTCCTGCCACCACCCTTGGGCCGGGATGAGGTGCCACCTTGTGCGTAGAAGCCCTGCACACAGGCAAGAAGCCCCCCCGGCCCGCGGGCGCGCCCGACCATGGAGCCCCCTGGCTAGCTGCAGCCACAGGGAACGGGGGTTCTGAGTTGGCAGCCCCCATTCCCGAAGCATCCACGGGCAGTTCCCCGAAGGGCTGACACCGGCTGCGCCTCAGCAGCCAGACAACCTCCCTCCCTCTGGTCGGGCACTGCAAGCCACACAGCCACTCGTGTCCCCTGTGTCCCTGGAGGCCGCAGCACGTTTTGGGTTTTGGCACGGACGGGCCCCTCTCGGCTTCCGTAGTCCATTTGCCCCCGGAGCCTGCCAGACCCCTGGCCCCAGGGGCGGGCCCTGCTGAGTCCCCGAGCGCCTCCTGGGTTCCTGCCACCACCCTTGGGCCGGGATGAGGTGCCACCTTGTGCGTAGAAGCCCTGCACACAGGCAAGAAGCCCCCCAGGCCCGCCCGACCCTGGAGCCCCCTGGCTGGCTGCAGCCACAGGGAACGGGGGTTCTGAGTTGGCAGCCCCCATTCCCGAAGCATCCACGGGCAGTTCCCCGAAGGGCTGACACCGGCTGCGCCTCAGCAGCCAGACAACCTCCCTCCCTCTGGTCGGGCACTGCAAGCCACACAGCCACTTGTGTCCCCTGTGTCCCTGGAGGCCGCAGCGCGTTTTGGGTTTTGGCGCGGACGGGCCCCTCTCGGTTTCCGTAGTCCATTTGCCCCCAGAGCCTGCCAGACCCCTGGCCCCAGGGGCGGGCCCTGCTGAGTTCCCGAGCGCCTCCTCGGTTCCTGCCACCACCCTTGGGCCGGGATGAGGTGCCACCTTGTGCGTAGAAGCCCTGCACACAGGCAAGAAGCCCCCCAGGCCCGCGGGCGCGCCCGACCCTGGAGCCCCCTGGCTGGCTGCAGCCACAGGGAACGGGGGTTCTGAGTTGGCAGCCCCCATTCCCGAAGCATTCACGGGCAGTTCCCCGAAGGGCTGACCCCGGCTGCGCCTCAGCAGCCAGACAACCTCCCTCCCTCTGGTCGGGCACTGCAAGCCACACAGCCACTTGTGTCCCCTGTGTCCCTGGAGGCCGCAGCGCGTTTTGGGTTTTGGCGCGGACGGGCCCCTCTCGGCTTCCGTAGTCCATTTGCCCCCGGAGCCTGCCAGACCCCTGGCCCCAGGGGCGGGCCCTGCTGAGTCCCCGAGCGCCTCCTGGGTTCCTGCCACCACCCTTGGGCCGGGATGAGGTGCCACCTTGTGCGTAGAAGCCCTGCACACAGGCAAGAAGCCACCCCGGCCCGCGGGCGCGCCCGACCCTGGAGCCCCCTGGCTGGCTGCAGCCACAGGGAACGGGGGTTCTGAGTTGGCAGCCCCCATTCCCGAAGCATCCACGGGCAGTTCCCCGAAGGGCTGACACCGGCTGCGCCTCAGCAGCCAGACAACCTCCCTCCCTCTGGTCGGGCACTGCAAGCCACACAGCCACTCGTGTCCCCTGTGTCCCTGGAGGCCGCAGCACGTTTTGGGTTTTGGCGCGGACGGGCCCCTCTCGGCTTCCGTAGTCCATTTACCCCGGAGCCTGCCAGATCCCTGGCCCCAGGGGCGGGCCTTGCTGATTCCCCGAGCGCCTCCTGGGTTCCTGCCACCACCCTTGGGCCGGGATGAGGTGCCACCTTGTGCGTGGAAGCCCTGCACACAGGCAAGAAGCCCCCCAGGCCCGCCCGACCCTGGAGCCCCCTGGCTGGCTGCAGCCACAGGGAACGGGGGTTCTGAGTTGGCAGCCCCCATTCCCGAAGCATCCACGGGCAGTTCCCCGAAGGGCTGACACCGGCTGCGCCTCAGCAGCCAGACAACCTCCCTCCTTCTGGTCGGGCACTGCAAGCCACACAGCCACTTGTGTCCCCTGTGTCCCTGGAGGCCGCAGCGCGTTTTGGGTTTTGGCGCGGACGGGCCCCTCTCGGCTTCCGTAGTCCATTTGTCCCCGGAGCCTGCCAGACCCCTGGCCCCAGGGGCGGGCCCTGCTGAGTCCCCGAGCGCCTCCTGGGTTCCTGCCACCACCCTTGGGCCGGGATGAGGTGCCACCTTGTGCGTAGAAGCCCTGCACACAGGCAAGAAGCCCCCCAGGCCCGCGGGCGTGCCCGACCCTGGAGCCCCCTGGCTGGCTGCAGCCACAGGGAACGGGGGTTCTGAGTTGGCAGCCCCCATTCCCGAAGCATCCACGGGCAGTTCCCCGAAGGGCTGACACCGGCTGCGCCTCAGCAGCCAGACAACCTCCCTCCCTCTGGTCGGGCACTGCAAGCCACACAGCCACTTGTGTCCCCTGTGTCCCTGGAGGCCGCTGCGCGTTTTGGGTTTTGGCGCGGACGGGCCCCTCTCGGCTTCCGTAGTCCATTTGCCCCCGGAGCCTGCCAGAACCCTGGCCCCAGGGGCGGGCCCTGCTGAGTCCCCGAGCGCCTCCTGGGTTCCTGCCACCACCCTTGGGCCGGGATGAGGTGCCACCTTGTGCGTAGAAGCCCTGCACACAGGCAAGAAGCCCCAGAGGCCCGCACGACCCTGGAGCCCCCTGGCTGGCTGCAGCCACAGGGAACGGGGGTTCTGAGTTGGCAGCCCCCATTCCCGAAGCATCCATGGGCAGTTCCCTGAAGGGCTGACACCGGCTGCGCCTCAGCAGCCAGACAACCTCCCTCCCTCTGGTCGGGCACTGCAAGCCACACAGCCACTTGTGTCCCCTGTGTCCCTGGAGGCCGCAGCGCGTTTTGGGTTTTGGCGCGGACGGGCCCCTCTCGGCTTCCATAGTCCATTTGCCCCCGGAGCCTGCCAGACCCCTGGCCCCAGGGGCGGGCCCTGCTGAGTTCCCGAGCGCCTCCTGGGTTCCTGCCACCACCCTTGGGCCGGGATGAGGTGCCACCTTGTGCGTAGAAGCCCTGCACACAGGCAAGAAGCCCCCCAGGCCCGCGGGCGCGCCCGACCCTGGAGCCCCCTGGCTGGCTGCAGCCACAGGGAACGGGGGTTCTGAGTTGGCAGCCCCCATTCCCGAAGCATCCACGGGCAGTTCCCCGAAGGGCTGACACCGGCTGCGCCTCAGCAGCCAGACAACCTCCCTCCCTCTGGTCGGGCACTGCAAGCCACACAGCCACTCGTGTCCCCTGTGTCCCTGGAGGCCGCAGCACGTTTTGGGTTTTGGCACGGACGGGCCCCTCTCGGCTTCCGTAGTCCATTTGTCCCCGGAGCCTGCCAGACCCCTGGCCTCAGGGGCGGGCCCTGCTGAGTCCCCGAGCGCCTCCTGGGTTCCTGCCACCACCCTTGGGCCGGGATGAGGTGCCACCTTGTGCGTAGAAGCCCTGCACACAGGCAAGAAGCCCCCCCGGCCCGCGGGCGCGCCCGACCCTGGAGCCCCCTGGCTGGCTGCAGCCACAGGGAACGGGGGTTCTGAGTTGGCAGCCCCCATTCCCGAAGCATCCACGGGCAGTTCCCCGAAGGGCTGACACCGGCTGCGCCTCAGCAGCCAGACAACCTCCCTCCCTCTGGTCGGGCACTGCAAGCCACACAGCCACTCGTGTCCCCTGTGTCCCTGGAGGCCGCAGCACGTTTTGGGTTTTGGCGCGGACGGGCCCCTCTCGGCTTCCGTAGTCCATTTACCCCGGAGCCTGCCAGATCCCTGGCCCCAGGGGCGGGCCTTGCTGAGTCGCAGAGTGCCTCCTGGGTTCCTGCCACCACCCTTGGGCCGGGATGAGGTGCCACCTTGTGCGTGGAAGCCCTGCACACAGGCAAGAAGCCCCCCAGGCCCGCCCGACCCTGGAGCCCCCTGGCTGGCTGCAGCCACAGGGAACGGGGGTTCTGAGTTGGCAGCCCCCATTCCCGAAGCATCCACGGGCAGTTCCCCGAAGGGCTGACACCGGCTGCGCCTCAGCAGCCAGACAACCTCCCTCCTTCTGGTCGGGCACTGCAAGCCACACAGCCACTTGTGTCCCCTGTGTCCCTGGAGGCCGCAGCGCGTTTTGGGTTTTGGCGCGGACGGGCCCCTCTCGGCTTCCGTAGTCCATTTGTCCCCGGAGCCTGCCAGACCCCTGGCCCCAGGGGCGGGCCCTGCTGAGTCCCCGAGCGCCTCCTGGGTTCCTGCCACCACCCTTGGGCCGGGATGAGGTGCCACCTTGTGCGTAGAAGCCCTGCACACAGGCAAGAAGCCCCAGAGGCCCGCACGACCCTGGAGCCCCCTGGCTGGCTGCAGCCACAGGGAACGGGGGTTCTGAGTTGGCAGCCCCCATTCCCGAAGCATCCACGGGCAGTTCCCTGAAGGGCTGACACCGGCTGCGCCTCAGCAGCCAGACAACCTCCCTCCCTCTGGTCGGGCACTGCAAGCCACACAGCCACTCGTGTCCCCTGTGTCCCTGGAGGCCGCAGCGCGTTTTGGGTTTTGGCGCGGACGGGCCCCTCTCGGCTTCCATAGTCCATTTGCCCCCGGAGCCTGCCAGACCCCTGGCCCCAGGGGCGGGCCCTGCTGAGTTCCCGAGCGCCTCCTGGGTTCCTGCCACCACCCTTGGGCCGGGATGAGGTGCCACCTTGTGCGTAGAAGCCCTGCACACAGGCAAGAAGCCCCCCAGGCCCGCGGGCGCGCCCGACCCTGGAGCCCCCTGGCTGGCTGCAGCCACAGGGAACGGGGGTTCTGAGTTGGCAGCCCCCATTCCCGAAGCATCCACGGGCAGTTCCCCGAAGGGCTGACACCGGCTGCGCCTCAGCAGCCAGACAACCTCCCTCCCTCTGGTCGGGCACTGCAAGCCACACAGCCACTCGTGTCCCCTGTGTCCCTGGAGGCCGCAGCACGTTTTGGGTTTTGGCGCGGACGGGCCCCTCTCGGCTTCCGTAGTCCATTTACCACGGAGCCTGCCAGATCCCTGGCCCCAGGGGCGGGCCTTGCTGAGTCGCAGAGTGCCTCCTGGGTTCCTGCCACCACCCTTGGGCCGGGATGAGGTGCCACCTTGTGCGTGGAAGCCCTGCACACAGGCAAGAAGCCCCCCAGGCCCGCCCGACCCTGGAGCCCCCTGGCTGGCTGCAGCCACAGGGAACGGGGGTTCTGAGTTGGCAGCCCCCATTCCCGAAGCATCCACGGGCAGTTCCCCGAAGGGCTGACACCGGCTGCGCCTCAGCAGCCAGACAACCTCCCTCCTTCTGGTCGGGCACTGCAAGCCACACAGCCACTTGTGTCCCCTGTGTCCCTGGAGGCCGCAGCGCGTTTTGGGTTTTGGCGCGGACGGGCCCCTCTCGGCTTCCGTAGTCCATTTGTCCCCGGAGCCTGCCAGACCCCTGGCCCCAGGGGCGGGCCCTGCTGAGTCCCCGAGCGCCTCCTGGGTTCCTGCCACCACCCTTGGGCCGGGATGAGGTGCCACCTTGTGCGTAGAAGCCCTGCACACAGGCAAGAAGCCCCAGAGGCCCGCACGACCCTGGAGCCCCCTGGCTGGCTGCAGCCACAGGGAACGGGGGTTCTGAGTTGGCAGCCCCCATTCCCGAAGCATCCACGGGCAGTTCCCTGAAGGGCTGACACCGGCTGCGCCTCAGCAGCCAGACAACCTCCCTCCCTCTGGTCGGGCACTGCAAGCCACACAGCCACTCGTGTCCCCTGTGTCCCTGGAGGCCGCAGCACATTTTGGGTTTTGGCACGGACGGGCCCCTCTCGGCTTCCGTAGTCCATTTGTCCCCGGAGCCTGCCAGACCGCTGGCCACAGGGGCGGGCCCTGCTGAGTCCCCGAGCGCCTCCTGGGTTCCTGCCACCACCCTTGGGCCGGGATGAGGTGCCACCTTGTGCGTAGAAGCCCTGCACACAGGCAAGAAGCCCCCCCGGCCCGCGGGCGCGCCCGACCCTGGAGCCCCCTGGCTGGCTGCAGCCACAGGGAACGGGGGTTCTGAGTTGGCAGCCCCCATTCCCGAAGCATCCACGGGCAGTTCCCCGAAGGGCTGACACCGGCTGCGCCTCAGCAGCCAGACAACCTCCCTCCCTCTGGTCGGGCACTGCAAGCCACACAGCCACTCGTGTCCCCTGTGTCCCTGGAGGCCGCAGCGCGTTTTGGGTTTTGGCGCGGACGGGCCCCTCTCGGCTTCCGTAGTCCATTTGCCCCCGGAGCCTGCCAGACCCCTGGCCCCAGGGGCGGGCCCTGCTGAGTCCCCGAGCGCCTCCTGGGTTCCTGCCACCACCCTTGGGCCGGGATGAGGTGCCACCTTGTGCGTAGAAGCCCTGCACACAGGCAAGAAGCCCCAGAGGCCCGCCCGACCCTGGAGCCCCCTGGCTGGCTGCAGCCACAGGGAACGGGGGTTCTGAGTTGGCAGCCCCCATTCCCGAAGCATCCACGGGCAGTTCCCCGAAGGGCTGACACCGGCTGCGCCTCAGCAGCCAGACAACCTCCCTCCCTCTGGTCGGGCACTGCAAGCCACACAGCCACTCGTGTCCCCTGTGTCCCTGGAGGCCGCAGCACGTTTTGGGTTTTGGCACGGACGGGCCCCTCTCGGCTTCCGTAGTCCATTTGCCCCCGGAGCCTGCCAGACCCCTGGCCCCAGGGGCGGGCCCTGCTGAGTTCCCGAGCGCCTCCTGGGTTCCTGCCACCACCCTTGGGCCGGGATGAGGTGCCACCTTGTGCGTAGAAGCCCTGCACACAGGCAAGAAGCCCCCCAGGCCCGCGGGCGCGCCCGACCCTGGAGCCCCCTGGCTGGCTGCAGCCATAGGGAACGGGGGTTCTGAGTTGTCAGCCCCCATTCCCGAAGCATCCACGGGCAGTTCCCCGAAGGGCTGACACCGGCTGCGCCTCAGCAGCCAGACAACCTCCCTCCTTCTGGTCGGGCACTGCAAGCCACACAGCCACTTGTGTCCCCTGTGTAACTGGAGGCCGCAGCGCGTTTTGGGTTTTGGCGCGGACGGGCCCCTCTCGGCTTCCGTAGTCCATTTGCCCCCTGAGCTTGCCGGACCCCTGGCCCCAGGGGCGGGCCCTGCTGAGTCCCCGAGCGCCTCCTGGGTTCCTGCCACCACCCTTGGGCCGGGATGAGGTGCCACCTTGTGCGTAGAAGCCCTGCACACAGGCAAGAAGCCCCCCAGGCCCGCGGGCGCGCCTGACCCTGGAGCCCCCTGGCTGGCTGCAGCCACAGGGAACGGGTGTTCTGAGTTGGCAGCCCCCATTCCCGAAGCATCCACGGGCAGTTCCCCGAAGGGCTGACACCGGCTGCGCCTCAGCAGCCAGACAACCTCCCTCCCTCTGGTCGGGCACTGCAAGCCACACAGCCACTTGTGTCCCCTGTGTCCCTGGAGGCCGCAGCGCGTTTTGGGTTTTGGCGCGGACGGGCCCCTGTCGGCTTCCGTAGTCCATTTGCCCCCGGAGCCTGCCAGACCCCTGGCCCCAGGGGCGGGCCCTGCTGAGTCCCCGAGCGCCTCCTGGGTTCCTGCCACCACCCTTGGGCCGGGATGAGGTGCCACCTTGTGCGTAGAAGCCCTGCACACAGGCAAGAAGCCCCAGAGGCCCGCACGACCCTGGAGCCCCCTGGCTGGCTGCAGCCACAGGGAACGGGGGTTCTGAGTTGGCAGCCCCCATTCCCGAAGCATCCACGGGCAGTTCCCCGAAGGGCTGACACCGGCTGCGCCTCAGCAGCCAGACAACCTCCCTCCCTCTGGTCGGGCACTGCAAGCCACACAGCCACTCGTGTCCCCTGTGTCCCTGGAGGCCGCAGCACGTTTTGGGTTTTGGCACGGACGGGCCCCTCTCGGCTTCCATAGTCCATTTGCCCCCGGAGCCTGCCAGACCCCTGGCCCCAGGGGCGGGCCCTGCTGAGTTCCCGAGCGCCTCCTGGGTTCCTGCCACCACCCTTGGGCCGGGATGAGGTGCCACCTTGTGCGTAGAAGCCCTGCACACAGGCAAGAAGCCCCCCAGGCCCGCGGGCGCGCCCGACCCTGGAGCCCCCTGGCTGGCTGCAGCCACAGGGAACGGGGGTTCTGAGTTGGCAGCCCCCATTCCCGAAGCATCCACGGGCAGTTCCCCGAAGGGCTGACACCGGCTGCGCCTCAGCAGCCAGACAACCTCCCTCCCTCTGGTCGGGCACTGCAAGCCACACAGCCACTCGTGTCCCCTGTGTCCCTGGAGGCCGCAGCACGTTTTGGGTTTTGGCGCGGACGGGCCCCTCTCGGCTTCCGTAGTCCATTTACCCCGGAGCCTGCCAGATCCCTGGCCCCAGGGGCGGGCCTTGCTGAGTCGCAGAGTGCCTCCTGGGTTCCTGCCACCACCCTTGGGCCGGGATGAGGTGCCACCTTGTGCGTGGAAGCCCTGCACACAGGCAAGAAGCCCCCCAGGCCCGCCCGACCCTGGAGCCCCCTGGCTGGCTGCAGCCACAGGGAACGGGGGTTCTGAGTTGGCAGCCCCCATTCCCGAAGCATCCACGGGCAGTTCCCCGAAGGGCTGACACCGGCTGCGCCTCAGCAGCCAGACAACCTCCCTCCTTCTGGTCGGGCACTGCAAGCCACACAGCCACTTGTGTCCCCTGTGTCCCTGGAGGCCGCAGCGCGTTTTGGGTTTTGGCGCGGACGGGCCCCTCTCGGCTTCCGTAGTCCATTTGTCCCCGGAGCCTGCCAGACCCCTGGCCCCAGGGGCGGGCCCTGCTGAGTCCCCGAGCGCCTCCTGGGTTCCTGCCACCACCCTTGGGCCGGGATGAGGTGCCACCTTGTGCGTAGAAGCCCTGCACACAGGCAAGAAGCCCCAGAGGCCCGCACGACCCTGGAGCCCCCTGGCTGGCTGCAGCCACAGGGAACGGGGGTTCTGAGTTGGCAGCCCCCATTCCCGAAGCATCCACGGGCAGTTCCCTGAAGGGCTGACACCGGCTGCGCCTCAGCAGCCAGACAACCTCCCTCCCTCTGGTCGGGCACTGCAAGCCACACAGCCACTCGTGTCCCCTGTGTCCCTGGAGGCCGCAGCACATTTTGGGTTTTGGCACGGACGGGCCCCTCTCGGCTTCCGTAGTCCATTTGTCCCCGGAGCCTGCCAGACCGCTGGCCACAGGGGCGGGCCCTGCTGAGTCCCCGAGCGCCTCCTGGGTTCCTGCCACCACCCTTGGGCCGGGATGAGGTGCCACCTTGTGCGTAGAAGCCCTGCACACAGGCAAGAAGCCCCCCCGGCCCGCGGGCGCGCCCGACCCTGGAGCCCCCTGGCTGGCTGCAGCCACAGGGAACAGGGGTTCTGAGTTGGCAGCCCCCATTCCCGAAGCATCCACGGGCAGTTCCCCGAAGGGCTGACACCGGCTGCGCCTCAGCAGCCAGACAACCTCCCTCCCTCTGGTCGGGCACTGCAAGCCACACAGCCACTCGTGTCCCCTGTGTCCCTGGAGGCCGCAGCACGTTTTGGGTTTTGGCGCGGACGGGCCCCTCTCGGCTTCCGTAGTCCATTTACCCCGGAGCCTGCCAGATCCCTGGACCCAGGGGCGGGCCTTGCTGAGTCGCAGAGTGCCTCCTGGGTTCCTGCCACCACCCTTGGGCCGGGATGAGGTGCCACCTTGTGCGTGGAAGCCCTGCACACAGGCAAGAAGCCCCCCAGGCCCGCCCGACCCTGGAGCCCCCTGGCTGGCTGCAGCCACAGGGAACGGGGGTTCTGAGTTGGCAGCCCCCATTCCCGAAGCATCCACGGGCAATTCCCCGAAGGGCTGACACCGGCTGCGCCTCAGCAGCCAGACAACCTCCCTCCTTCTGGTCGGGCACTGCAAGCCACACAGCCACTTGTGTCCCCTGTGTCCCTGGAGGCCGCAGTGCGTTTTGGGTTTTGGCGCGGACGGGCCCCTCTCGGCTTCCGTAGTCCATTTGCCCCCGGAGCCTGCCAGACCCCTGGCCCCAGGGGCGGGCCCTGCTGAGTCCCCGAGCGCCTCCTGGGTTCCTGCCACCACCCTTGGGCCGGGATGAGGTGCCACCTTGTGCGTAGAAGCCCTGCACACAGGCAAGAAGCCCCAGAGGCCCGCACGACCCTGGAGCCCCCTGGCTGGCTGCAGCCACAGGGAACGGGGGTTCTGAGTTGGCAGCCCCCATTCCCGAAGCATCCACGGGCAGTTCCCTGAAGGGCTGACACCGGCTGCGCCTCAGCAGCCAGACAACCTCCCTCCCTCTGGTCGGGCACTGCAAGCCACACAGCCACTCGTGTCCCCTGTGTCCCTGGAGGCCGCAGCACATTTTGGGTTTTGGCACGGACGGGCCCCTCTCGGCTTCCGTAGTCCATTTGTCCCCGGAGCCTGCCAGACCGCTGGCCACAGGGGCGGGCCCTGCTGAGTCCCCGAGCGCCTCCTGGGTTCCTGCCACCACCCTTGGGCCGGGATGAGGTGCCACCTTGTGCGTAGAAGCCCTGCACACAGGCAAGAAGCCCCCCCGGCCCGCGGGCGCGCCCGACCCTGGAGCCCCCTGGCTGGCTGCAGCCACAGGGAACAGGGGTTCTGAGTTGGCAGCCCCCATTCCCGAAGCATCCACGGGCAGTTCCCCGAAGGGCTGACACCGGCTGCGCCTCAGCAGCCAGACAACCTCCCTCCCTCTGGTCGGGCACTGCAAGCCACACAGCCACTCGTGTCCCCTGTGTCCCTGGAGGCCGCAGCACGTTTTGGGTTTTGGCGCGGACGGGCCCCTCTCGGCTTCCGTAGTCCATTTACCCCGGAGCCTGCCAGATCCCTGGACCCAGGGGCGGGCCTTGCTGAGTCGCAGAGTGCCTCCTGGGTTGCTGCCACCACCCTTGGGCCGGGATGAGGTGCCACCTTGTGCGTGGAAGCCCTGCACACAGGCAAGAAGCCCCCCAGGCCCGCCCGACCCTGGAGCCCCCTGGCTGGCTGCAGCCACAGGGAACGGGGGTTCTGAGTTGGCAGCCCCCATTCCCGAAGCATCCACGGGCAATTCCCCGAAGGGCTGACACCGGCTGCGCCTCAGCAGCCAGACAACCTCCCTCCTTCTGGTCGGGCACTGCAAGCCACACAGCCACTTGTGTCCCCTGTGTCCCTGGAGGCCGCAGTGCGTTTTGGGTTTTGGCGCGGACGGGCCCCTCTCGGCTTCCGTAGTCCATTTGCCCCCGGAGCCTGCCAGACCCCTGGCCCCAGGGGCGGGCCCTGCTGAGTCCCCGAGCGCCTCCTGGGTTCCTGCCACCACCCTTGGGCCGGGATGAGGTGCCACCTTGTGCGTAGAAGCCCTGCACACAGGCAAGAAGCCCCCCAGGCCCGCGGGCGTGCCCGACCCTGGAGCCCCCTGGCTGGCTGCAGCCACAGGGAACGGGGGTTCTGAGTTGGCAGCCCCCATTCCCGAAGCATCCACGGGCAGTTCCCCGAAGGGCTGACACCGGCTGCGCCTCAGCAGCCAGACAACCTCCCTCCCTCTGGTCGGGCACTGCAAGCCACACAGCCACTCGTGTCCCCTGTGTCCCTGGAGGCCGCAGCGCGTTTTGGGTTTTGGCGCGGACGGGCCCCTCTCGGCTTCCGTAGTCCATTTGCCCCCGGAGCCTGCCAGACCCCTGGCCCCAGGGGCGGGCCCTGCTGAGTCCCCGAGCGCCTCCTGGGTTCCTGCCACCACCCTTGGGCCGGGATGAGGTGCCACCTTGTGCGTAGAAGCCCTGCACACAGGCAAGAAGCCCCAGAGGCCCGCACGACCCTGGAGCCCCCTGCCTGGCTGCAGCCACAGGGAACGGGGGTTCTGAGTTGGCAGCCCCCATTCCCGAAGCATCCACGGGCAGTTCCCTGAAGGGCTGACACCGGCTGCGCCTCAGCAGCCAGACAACCTCCCTCCCTCTGGTCGGGCACTGCAAGCCACACAGCCACTTGTGTCCCCTGTGTCCCTGGAGGCCGCAGCGCGTTTTGGGTTTTGGCGCGGACGGGCCCCTCTCGGCTTCCATAGTCCATTTGCCCCCGGAGCCTGCCAGACCCCTGGCCCCAGGGGCGGGCCCTGCTGAGTTCCCGAGCGCCTCCTGGGTTCCTGCCACCACCCTTGGGCCGGGATGAGGTGCCACCTTGTGCGTAGAAGCCCTGCACACAGGCAAGAAGCCCCCCAGGCCCACGGGCGCGCCCGACCCTGGAGCCCCCTGGCTGGCTGCAGCCATAGGGAACGGGGGTTCTGAGTTGTCAGCCCCCATTCCCGAAGCATCCACGGGCAGTTCCCCGAAGGGCTGACACCGGCTGCGCCTCAGCAGCCAGACAACCTCCCTCCTTC
The DNA here is from genome assembly GCF_033115175.1 of Lepus europaeus. Lineage (NCBI taxonomy): Eukaryota > Metazoa > Chordata > Mammalia > Lagomorpha > Leporidae > Lepus > Lepus europaeus. The sequence continues at coordinate 181,846 of NW_026909115.1, forward strand.
TGGTCGGGCACTGCAAGCCACACAGCCACTTGTGTCCCCTGTGTACCTGGAGGTCGCAGCGCGTTTTGGGTTTTGGCGCGGACGGGCCCCTCTCGGCTTCCGTAGTCCATTTGCCCCCTGAGCTTGCCGGACCCCTGGCCCCAGGGGCGGGCCCTGCTGAGTCCCCGAGCGCCTCCTGGGTTCCTGCCACCACCCTTGGGCCGGGTTGAGGTGCCACCTTGTGCGTAGAAGCCCTGCACACAGGCAAGAAGCCCCCCAGGCCCGCGGGCGCGCCTGACCCTGGAGCCCCCTGGCTGGCTGCAGCCACAGGGAACGGGGGTTCTGAGTTGGCAGCCCCCATTCCCGAAGCATCCACGGGCAGTTCCCCGAAGGGCTGACACCGGCTGCGCCTCAGCAGCCAGACAACCTCCCTCCCTCTGGTCGGGCACTGCAAGCCACACAGCCACTTGTGTCCCCTGTGTCCCTGGAGGCCGCAGCGCGTTTTGGGTTTTGGCGCGGACGGGCCCCTGTCGGCTTCCGTAGTCCATTTGCCCCCGGAGCCTGCCAGACCCCTGGCCCCAGGGGCGGGCCCTGCTGAGTCCCCGAGCGCCTCCTGGGTTCCTGCCACCACCCTTGGGCCGGGATGAGGTGCCACCTTGTGCGTAGAAGCCCTGCACACAGGCAAGAAGCCCCCCAGCCCCGTGGGCGCGCCCCAACCTGGAGCCCCCTGGCTGGCTGCAGCCACAGGGAACGGGGGTTCTGAGTTGGCAGCCCCCATTCCCGAAGCATCCACGGGCAGTTCCCCGAAGGGCTGACCCCGGCTGCGCCTCAGCAGCCAGACAACCTCCCTCCCTCTGGTCGGGCACTGCAAGCCACACAGCCACTTGTGTCCCCTGTGTCCCTGGAGGCCGCAGCGCGTTTTGGGTTTTGGCGCGGACGGGCCCCTCTCGGCTTCCGTAGTCCATTTGCCCCCGGAGCCTGCCAGACCCCTGGCCCCAGGGGCGGGCCCTGCTGAGTCCCCGAGCGCCTCCTGGGTTCCTGCCACCACCCTTGGGCCGGGATGAGGTGCCACCTTGTGCGTAGAAGCCCTGCACACAGGCAAGAAGCCCCCCAGGCCCGCGGGCGCGCCCGACCCTGGAGCCCCCTGGCTGGCTGCAGCCACAGGGAACGGGGGTTCTGAGTTGGCAGCCCCCATTCCCGAAGCATCCACGGGCAGTTCCCCGAAGGGCTGACACCGGCTGCGCCTCAGCAGCCAGACAACCTCCCTCCCTCTGGTCGGGCACTGCAAGCCACACAGCCACTCGTGTCCCCTGTGTCCCTGGAGGCCGCAGCACGTTTTGGGTTTTGGCATGGACGGGCCCCTCTCGGCTTCCGTAGTCCATTTGTCCCCGGAGCCTGCCAGACCCCTGGCCACAGGGGCGGGCCCTGCTGAGTCCCCGAGCGCCTCCTGGGTTCCTGCCACCACCCTTGGGCCGGGATGAGGTGCCACCTTGTGCGTGGAAGCCCTGCACACAGGCAAGAAGCCCCCCAGGCCCGCCCGACCCTGGAGCCCCCTGGCTGGCTGCAGCCATAGGGAACGGGGGTTCTGAGTTGTCAGCCCCCATTCCCGAAGCATCCACGGGCAGTTCCCCGAAGGGCTGACACCGGCTGCGCCTCAGCAGCCAGACAACCTCCCTCCTTCTGGTCGGGCACTGCAAGCCACACAGCCACTTGTGTCCCCTGTGTACCTGGAGGTCGCAGCGCGTTTTGGGTTTTGGCGCGGACGGGCCCCTCTCGGCTTCCGTAGTCCATTTGCCCCCTGAGCTTGCCGGACCCCTGGCCCCAGGGGCGGGCCCTGCTGAGTCCCCGAGCGCCTCCTGGGTTCCTGCCACCATCCTTGGGCCGGGATGAGGTGCCACCTTGTGCGTAGAAGCCCTGCACACAGGCAAGAAGCCCCCCAGGCCCGCGGGCGCGCCCGACCCTGGAGCCCCCTGGCTGGCTGCAGCCACAGGGAACGGGGGTTCTGAGTTGGCAGCCCCCATTCCCGAAGCATCCACGGGCAGTTCCCCGAAGGGCTGACACCGGCTGCGCCTCAGCAGCCAGACAACCTCCCTCCCTCTGGTCGGGCACTGCAAGCCACACAGCCACTCGTGTCCCCTGTGTCCCTGGAGGCCGCAGCACGTTTAGGGTTTTGGCACGGACGGGCCCCTCTCGGCTTCCGTAGTCCATTTGCCCCCGGAGCCTGCCAGACCCCTGGCCCCAGGGGCGGGCCCTGCTGAGTCCCCGAGCGCCTCCTGGGTTCCTGCCACCACCCTTGGGCCGGGATGAGGTGCCACCTTGTGCGTAGAAGCCCTGCACACAGGCAAGAAGCCCCCCAGGCCCGCCCGACCCTGGAGCCCCCTGGCTGGCTGCAGCCACAGGGAACGGGGGTTCTGAGTTGGCAGCCCCCATTCCCGAAGCATCCACGGGCAGTTCCCCGAAGGGCTGACACCGGCTGCGCCTCAGCAGCCAGACAACCTCCCTCCCTCTGGTCGGGCACTGCAAGCCACACAGCCACTTGTGTCCCCTGTGTCCCTGGAGGCCGCAGCGCGTTTTGGGTTTTGGCGCGGACGGGCCCCTCTCGGCTTCCGTAGTCCATTTGCCCCCAGAGCCTGCCAGACCCCTGGCCCCAGGGGCGGGACCTGCTGAGTCCCCGAGCGCCTCCTGGGTTCCTGCCACCACCCTTGGGCCGGGATGAGGTGCCACCTTGTGCGTAGAAGCCCTGCACACAGGCAAGAAGCCCCCCAGGCCCGCGGGCGCGCCCCACCCTGGAGCCCCCTGGCTGGCTGCAGCCACAGGGAACGGGGGTTCTGAGTTGGCAGCCCCCATTCCCGAAGCATCCACGGGCAGTTCCCCGAAGGGCTGACACCGGCTGCGCCTCAGCAGCCAGACAACCTCCCTCCCTCTGGTCGGGCACTGCAAGCCACACAGCCACTTGTGTCCCCTGTGTCCCTGGAGGCCGCAGCGCGTTTTGGGTTTTGGCGCGGACGGGCCCCTGTCGGCTTCCGTAGTCCATTTGCCCCCGGAGCCTGCCAGACCCCTGGCCCCAGGGGCGGGCCCTGCTGAGTCCCCGAGCGCCTCCTGGGTTCCTGCCACCACCCTTGGGCCGGGATGAGGTGCCACCTTGTGCGTAGAAGCCCTGCACACAGGCAAGAAGCCCCCCAGCCCCGTGGGCGCGCCCCACCCTGGAGCCCCCTGGCTGGCTGCAGCCACAGGGAACGGGGGTTCTGAGTTGGCAGCCCCCATTCCCGAAGCATCCACGGGCAGTTCCCCGAAGGGCTGACCCCGGCTGCGCCTCAGCAGCCAGACAACCTCCCTCCCTCTGGTCGGGCACTGCAAGCCACACAGCCACTTGTGTCCCCTGTGTCCCTGGAGGCCGCAGCGCGTTTTGGGTTTTGGCGCGGACGGGCCCCTCTCGGCTTCCATAGTCCATTTGCCCCCGGAGCCTGCCAGACCCCTGGCCCCAGGGGCGGGCCCTGCTGAGTTCCCGAGCGCCTCCTGGGTTCCTGCCACCACCCTTGGGCCGGGATGAGGTGCCACCTTGTGCGTAGAAGCCCTGCACACAGGCAAGAAGCCCCCCAGGCCCGCGGGCGCGCCCGACCCTGGAGCCCCCTGGCTGGCTGCAGCCATAGGGAACGGGGGTTCTGAGTTGTCAGCCCCCATTCCCGAAGCATCCACGGGCAGTTCCCCGAAGGGCTGACACCGGCTGCGCCTCAGCAGCCAGACAACCTCCCTCCTTCTGGTCGGGCACTGCAAGCCACACAGCCACTTGTGTCCCCTGTGTACCTGGAGGTCGCAGCGCGTTTTGGGTTTTGGCGCGGACGGGCCCCTCTCGGCTTCCGTAGTCCATTTGCCCCCTGAGCTTGCCGGACCCCTGGCCCCAGGGGCGGGCCCTGCTGAGTCCCCGAGCGCCTCCTGGGTTCCTGCCACCACCCTTGGGCCGGGATGAGGTGCCACCTTGTGCGTAGAAGCCCTGCACACAGGCAAGAAGCCCCCCAGGCCCGCGGGCGCGCCCGACCCTGGAGCCCCCTGGCTGGCTGCAGCCACAGGGAACGGGGGTTCTGAGTTGGCAGCCCCCATTCCCGAAGCATCCACGGGCAGTTCCCCGAAGGGCTGACACCGGCTGCGCCTCAGCAGCCAGACAACCTCCCTCCCTCTGGTCGGGCACTGCAAGCCACACAGCCACTCGTGTCCCCTGTGTCCCTGGAGGCCGCAGCGCGTTTAGGGTTTTGGCACGGACGGGCCCCTCTCGGCTTCCGTAGTCCATTTGCCCCCGGAGCCTGCCAGACCCCTGGCCCCAGGGGCAGGCCCTGCTGAGTCCCCGAGCGCCTCCTGGGTTCCTGCCACCACCCTTGGGCCGGGATGAGGTGCCACCTTGTGCGTAGAAGCCCTGCACACAGGCAAGAAGCCCCCCAGGCCCGCCCGACCCTGGAGCCCCCTGGCTGGCTGCAGCCACAGGGAACGGGGGTTCTGAGTTGGCAGCCCCCATTCCCGAAGCATCCACGGGCAGTTCCCCGAAGGGCTGACACCGGCTGCGCCTCAGCAGCCAGACAACCTCCCTCCCTCTGGTCGGGCACTGCAAGCCACACAGCCACTTGTGTCCCCTGTGTCCCTGGAGGCCGCAGCGCGTTTTGGGTTTTGGCGCGGACGGGCCCCTCTCGGCTTCCGTAGTCCATTTGCCCCCAGAGCCTGCCAGACCCCTGGCCCCAGGGGCGGGCCCTGCTGAGTCCCCGAGCGCCTCCTGGGTTCCTGCCACCACCCTTGGGCCGGGATGAGGTGCCACCTTGTGCGTAGAAGCCCTGCACACAGGCAAGAAGCCCCCCAGGCCCGCGGGCGCGCCCCACCCTGGAGCCCCCTGGCTGGCTGCAGCCACAGGGAACGGGGGTTCTGAGTTGGGAGCCCCCATTCCCGAAGCATCCACGGGCAGTTCCCCGAAGGGCTGACACCGGCTGCGCCTCAGCAGCCAGACAACCTCCCTCCCTCTGGTCGGGCACTGCAAGCCACACAGCCACTTGTGTCCCCTGTGTCCCTGGAGGCCGCAGCGCGTTTTGGGTTTTGGCGCGGACGGGCCCCTCTCGGCTTCCGTAGTCCATTTGCCCCCGGAGCCTGCCAGACCCCTGGCCCCAGGGGCGGGCCCTGCTGAGTCCCCGAGCGCCTCCTGGGTTCCTGCCACCACCCTTGGGCCGGGATGAGGTGCCACCTTGTGCGTAGAAGCCCTGCACACAGGCAAGAAGCCCCCCAGCCCCGTGGGCGCGCCCCACCCTGGAGCCCCCTGGCTGGCTGCAGCCACAGGGAACGGGGGTTCTGAGTTGGCAGCCCCCATTCCCGAAGCATCCACGGGCAGTTCCCCGAAGGGCTGACACCGGCTGCGCCTCAGCAGCCAGACAACCTCCCTCCCTCTGGTCGGGCACTGCAAGCCACACAGCCACTTGTGTCCCCTGTGTCCCTGGAGGCCGCAGCGCGTTTTGGGTTTTGGCGCGGACGGGCCCCTCTCGGCTTCCGTAGTCCATTTGCCCCCGGAGCCTGCCAGACCCCTGGCCCCAGGGGCGGGCCCTGCTGAGTCCCCGAGCGCCTCCTGGGTTCCTGCCACCACCCTTGGGCCGGGATGAGGTGCCACCTTGTGCGTAGAAGCCCTGCACACAGGCAAGAAGCCCCCAGGCCCGCGGGCGCGCCCGACCCTGGAGCCCCCTGGCTGGCTGCAGCCACAGGGAACGGGGGTTCTGAGTTGGCAGCCCCCATTCCCGAAGCATCCACGGGCAGTTCCCCGAAGGCCTGACACCGGCTGCGCCTCAGCAGCCAGACAACCTCCCTCCCTCTGGTCGGGCACTGCAAGCCACACAGCCACTCGTGTCCCCTGTGTCCCTGGAGGCCGCAGCACGTTTTGGGTTTTGGCACGGACGGGCCCCTCTCGGCTTCCGTAGTCCATTTGCCCCCGGAGCCTGCCAGACCCCTGGCCCCAGGGGCGGGCCCTGCTGAGTCCCCGAGCGCCTCCTGGGTTCCTGCCACCACCCTTGGGCCGGGATGAGGTGCCACCTTGTGCGTAGAAGCCCTGCACACAGGCAAGAAGCCCCCCAGGCCCGCGGGCGCGCCCGACCCTGGAGCCCCCTGGCTGGCTGCAGCCACAGGGAACTTGGGTTCTGTGTTGGCAGCCCCCATTCCCGAAGCATCCACGGGCAGTTCCCCGAAGGGCTGACACCGGCTGCGCCTCAGCAGCCAGACAACCTCCCTCCCTCTGGTCGGGCACTGCAAGCCACACAGCCACTTGTGTCCCCTGTGTCCCTGGAGGCCGCAGCACGTTTTGGGTTTTGGCGCGGACGGGCCCCTCTCGGCTTCCGTAGTCCATTTGCCCCCGGAGCCTGCCAGACCCCTGGCCCCAGGGGCGGGACCTGCTGAGTCCCCGAGGGCCTCCTGGGTTCCTGCCACCACCCTTGGGCCGGGATGAGGTGCCACCTTGTGCGTAGAAGCCCTGCACACAGGCAAGAAGCCCCCCAGGCCCGCCCGACCCTGGAGCCCCCTGGCTGGCTGCAGCCACAGGGAACGGGGGTTCTGAGTTGGCAGCCCCCATTCCCGAAGCATCCACGGGCAGTTCCCCGAAGGGCTGACACCGGCTGCGCCTCAGCAGCCAGACAACCTCCCTCCTTCTGGTCGGGCACTGCAAGCCACACAGCCACTTGTGTCCCCTGTGTCCCTGGAGGCCGCAGCGCGTTTTGGGTTTTGGCGCGGACGGGCCCCTCTCGGCTTCCGTAGTCCATTTGCCCCCGGAGCCTGCCAGACCCCTGGCCCCAGGGGCGGGCCCTGCTGAGTCCCCGAGCGCCTCCTGGGTTCCTGCCACCACCCTTGGGCCGGGATGAGGTGCCACCTTGTGCGTAGAAGCCCTGCACACAGGCAAGAAGCCCCCCAGGCCCGCGGGCGCGCCCGACCCTGGAGCCCCCTGGCTGGCTGCAGCCACAGGGAACGGGGGTTCTGAGTTGGCAGCCCCCATTCCCGAAGCATCCACGGGCAGTTCCCCGAAGGGCTGACACCGGCTGCGCCTCAGCAGCCAGACAACCTCCCTCCCTCTGCTCGGGCACTGCAAGCCACACAGCCACTTGTGTCCCCTGTGTCCCTGGAGGCCGCAGCGCATTTTGGGTTTTGGCGCGGACGGGCCCCTGTCGGCTTCCGTAGTCCATTTGCCCCCGGAGCCTGCCAGACCCCTGGCCCCAGGGGCGGGCCCTGCTGAGTCCCTGAGCGCCTCCTGGGTTCCTGCCACCACCCTTGGGCCGGGATGAGGTGCCACCTTGTGCGTAGAAGCCCTGCACACAGGCAAGAAGCCCCCCCGGCCCGCGGGCGCGCCCGACCATGGAGCCCCCTGGCTAGCTGCAGCCACAGGGAACGGGGGTTCTGAGTTGGCAGCCCCCATTCCCGAAGCATCCACGGGCAGTTCCCCGAAGGGCTGACACCGGCTGCGCCTCAGCAGCCAGACAACCTCCCTCCCTCTGGTCGGGCACTGCAAGCCACACAGCCACTCGTGTCCCCTGTGTCCCTGGAGGCCGCAGCACGTTTTGGGTTTTGGCACGGACGGGCCCCTCTCGGCTTCCGTAGTCCATTTGCCCCCGGAGCCTGCCAGACCCCTGGCCCCAGGGGCGGGCCCTGCTGAGTCCCCGAGCGCCTCCTGGGTTCCTGCCACCACCCTTGGGCCGGGATGAGGTGCCACCTTGTGCGTAGAAGCCCTGCACACAGGCAAGAAGCCCCCCAGGCCCGCCCGACCCTGGAGCCCCCTGGCTGGCTGCAGCCACAGGGAACGGGGGTTCTGAGTTGGCAGCCCCCATTCCCGAAGCATCCACGGGCAGTTCCCCGAAGGGCTGACACCGGCTGCGCCTCAGCAGCCAGACAACCTCCCTCCCTCTGGTCGGGCACTGCAAGCCACACAGCCACTTGTGTCCCCTGTGTCCCTGGAGGCCGCAGCGCGTTTTGGGTTTTGGCGCGGACGGGCCCCTCTCGGTTTCCGTAGTCCATTTGCCCCCAGAGCCTGCCAGACTCCTGGCCCCAGGGGCGGGCCCTGCTGAGTTCCCGAGCGCCTCCTCGGTTCCTGCCACCACCCTTGGGCCGGGATGAGGTGCCACCTTGTGCGTAGAAGCCCTGCACACAGGCAAGAAGCCCCCCAGGCCCGCGGGCGCGCCCGACCCTGGAGCCCCCTGGCTGGCTGCAGCCACAGGGAACGGGGGTTCTGAGTTGGCAGCCCCCATTCCCGAAGCATCCACGGGCAGTTCCCCGAAGGGCTGACCCCGGCTGCGCCTCAGCAGCCAGACAACCTCCCTCCCTCTGGTCGGGCACTGCAAGCCACACAGCCACTTGTGTCCCCTGTGTCCCTGGAGGCCGCAGCGCGTTTTGGGTTTTGGCGCGGACGGGCCCCTCTCGGCTTCCGTAGTCCATTTGCCCCCGGAGCCTGCCAGACCCCTGGCCCCAGGGGCGGGCCCTGCTGAGTCCCCGAGCGCCTCCTGGGTTCCTGCCACCACCCTTGGGCCGGGATGAGGTGCCACCTTGTGCGTAGAAGCCCTGCACACAGGCAAGAAGCCACCCCGGCCCGCGGGCGCGCCCGACCCTGGAGCCCCCTGGCTGGCTGCAGCCACAGGGAACGGGGGTTCTGAGTTGGCAGCCCCCATTCCCGAAGCATCCACGGGCAGTTCCCCGAAGGGCTGACACCGGCTGCGCCTCAGCAGCCAGACAACCTCCCTCCCTCTGGTCGGGCACTGCAAGCCACACAGCCACTCGTGTCCCCTGTGTCCCTGGAGGCCGCAGCACGTTTTGGGTTTTGGCGCGGACGGGCCCCTCTCGGCTTCCGTAGTCCATTTACCCCGGAGCCTGCCAGATCCCTGGCCCCAGGGGCGGGCCTTGCTGATTCCCCGAGCGCCTCCTGGGTTCCTGCCACCACCCTTGGGCCGGGATGAGGTGCCACCTTGTGCGTGGAAGCCCTGCACACAGGCAAGAAGCCCCCCAGGCCCGCCCGACCCTGGAGCCCCCTGGCTGGCTGCAGCCACAGGGAACGGGGGTTCTGAGTTGGCAGCCCCCATTCCCGAAGCATCCACGGGCAGTTCCCCGAAGGGCTGACACCGGCTGCGCCTCAGCAGCCAGACAACCTCCCTCCTTCTGGTCGGGCACTGCAAGCCACACAGCCACTTGTGTCCCCTGTGTCCCTGGAGGCCGCAGCGCGTTTTGGGTTTTGGCGCGGACGGGCCCCTCTCGGCTTCCGTAGTCCATTTGTCCCCGGAGCCTGCCAGACCCCTGGCCCCAGGGGCGGGCCCTGCTGAGTCCCCGAGCGCCTCCTGGGTTCCTGCCACCACCCTTGGGCCGGGATGAGGTGCCACCTTGTGCGTAGAAGCCCTGCACACAGGCAAGAAGCCCCCCAGGCCCGCGGGCGTGCCCGACCCTGGAGCCCCCTGGCTGGCTGCAGCCACAGGGAACGGGGGTTCTGAGTTGGCAGCCCCCATTCCCGAAGCATCCACGGGCAGTTCCCCGAAGGGCTGACACCGGCTGCGCCTCAGCAGCCAGACAACCTCCCTCCCTCTGGTCGGGCACTGCAAGCCACACAGCCACTTGTGTCCCCTGTGTCCCTGGAGGCCGCTGCGCGTTTTGGGTTTTGGCGCGGACGGGCCCCTCTGGGCTTCCGTAGTCCATTTGCCCCCGGAGCCTGCCAGAACCCTGGCCCCAGGGGCGGGCCCTGCTGAGTCCCCGAGCGCCTCCTGGGTTCCTGCCACCACCCTTGGGCCGGGATGAGGTGCCACCTTGTGCGTAGAAGCCCTGCACACAGGCAAGAAGCCCCAGAGGCCCGCACGACCCTGGAGCCCCCTGGCTGGCTGCAGCCACAGGGAACGGGGGTTCTGAGTTGGCAGCCCCCATTCCCGAAGCATCCATGGGCAGTTCCCTGAAGGGCTGACACCGGCTGCGCCTCAGCAGCCAGACAACCTCCCTCCCTCTGGTCGGGCACTGCAAGCCACACAGCCACTTGTGTCCCCTGTGTCCCTGGAGGCCGCAGCGCGTTTTGGGTTTTGGCGCGGACGGGCCCCTCTCGGCTTCCATAGTCCATTTGCCCCCGGAGCCTGCCAGACCCCTGGCCCCAGGGGCGGGCCCTGCTGAGTTCCCGAGCGCCTCCTGGGTTCCTGCCACCACCCTTGGGCCGGGATGAGGTGCCACCTTGTGCGTAGAAGCCCTGCACACAGGCAAGAAGCCCCCCAGGCCCGCGGGCGCGCCCGACCCTGGAGCCCCCTGGCTGGCTGCAGCCACAGGGAACGGGGGTTCTGAGTTGGCAGCCCCCATTCCCGAAGCATCCACGGGCAGTTCCCCGAAGGGCTGACACCGGCTGCGCCTCAGCAGCCAGACAACCTCCCTCCCTCTGGTCGGGCACTGCAAGCCACACAGCCACTCGTGTCCCCTGTGTCCCTGGAGGCCGCAGCACGTTTTGGGTTTTGGCACGGACGGGCCCCTCTCGGCTTCCGTAGTCCATTTGTCCCCGGAGCCTGCCAGACCCCTGGCCTCAGGGGCGGGCCCTGCTGAGTCCCCGAGCGCCTCCTGGGTTCCTGCCACCACCCTTGGGCCGGGATGAGGTGCCACCTTGTGCGTAGAAGCCCTGCACACAGGCAAGAAGCCCCCCCGGCCCGCGGGCGCGCCCGACCCTGGAGCCCCCTGGCTGGCTGCAGCCACAGGGAACGGGGGTTCTGAGTTGGCAGCCCCCATTCCCGAAGCATCCACGGGCAGTTCCCCGAAGGGCTGACACCGGCTGCGCCTCAGCAGCCAGACAACCTCCCTCCCTCTGGTCGGGCACTGCAAGCCACACAGCCACTCGTGTCCCCTGTGTCCCTGGAGGCCGCAGCACGTTTTGGGTTTTGGCGCGGACGGGCCCCTCTCGGCTTCCGTAGTCCATTTACCCCGGAGCCTGCCAGATCCCTGGCCCCAGGGGCGGGCCTTGCTGAGTCGCAGAGTGCCTCCTGGGTTCCTGCCACCACCCTTGGGCCGGGATGAGGAGCCACCTTGTGCGTGGAAGCCCTGCACACAGGCAAGAAGCCCCCCAGGCCCGCCCGACCCTGGAGCCCCCTGGCTGGCTGCAGCCACAGGGAACGGGGGTTCTGAGTTGGCAGCCCCCATTCCCGAAGCATCCACGGGCAGTTCCCCGAAGGGCTGACACCGGCTGCGCCTCAGCAGCCAGACAACCTCCCTCCTTCTGGTCGGGCACTGCAAGCCACACAGCCACTTGTGTCCCCTGTGTCCCTGGAGGCCGCAGCGCGTTTTGGGTTTTGGCGCGGACGGGCCCCTCTCGGCTTCCGTAGTCCATTTGTCCCCGGAGCCTGCCAGACCCCTGGCCCCAGGGGCGGGCCCTGCTGAGTCCCCGAGCGCCTCCTGGGTTCCTGCCACCACCCTTGGGCCGGGATGAGGTGCCACCTTGTGCGTAGAAGCCCTGCACACAGGCAAGAAGCCCCAGAGGCCCGCACGACCCTGGAGCCCCCTGGCTGGCTGCAGCCACAGGGAACGGGGGTTCTGAGTTGGCAGCCCCCATTCCCGAAGCATCCACGGGCAGTTCCCTGAAGGGCTGACACCGGCTGCGCCTCAGCAGCCAGACAACCTCCCTCCCTCTGGTCGGGCACTGCAAGCCACACAGCCACTCGTGTCCCCTGTGTCCCTGGAGGCCGCAGCGCGTTTTGGGTTTTGGCGCGGACGGGCCCCTCTCGGCTTCCATAGTCCATTTGCCCCCGGAGCCTGCCAGACCCCTGGCCCCAGGGGCGGGCCCTGCTGAGTTCCCGAGCGCCTCCTGGGTTCCTGCCACCACCCTTGGGCCGGGATGAGGTGCCACCTTGTGCGTAGAAGCCCTGCACACAGGCAAGAAGCCCCCCAGGCCCGCGGGCGCGCCCGACCCTGGAGCCCCCTGGCTGGCTGCAGCCACAGGGAACGGGGGTTCTGAGTTGGCAGCCCCCATTCCCGAAGCATCCACGGGCAGTTCCCCGAAGGGCTGACACCGGCTGCGCCTCAGCAGCCAGACAACCTCCCTCCCTCTGGTCGGGCACTGCAAGCCACACAGCCACTCGTGTCCCCTGTGTCCCTGGAGGCCGCAGCACGTTTTGGGTTTTGGCGCGGACGGGCCCCTCTCGGCTTCCGTAGTCCATTTACCCCGGAGCCTGCCAGATCCCTGGCCCCAGGGGCGGGCCTTGCTGAGTCGCAGAGTGCCTCCTGGGTTCCTGCCACCACCCTTGGGCCGGGATGAGGTGCCACCTTGTGCGTGGAAGCCCTGCACACAGGCAAGAAGCCCCCCAGGCCCGCCCGACCCTGGAGCCCCCTGGCTGGCTGCAGCCACAGGGAACGGGGGTTCTGAGTTGGCAGCCCCCATTCCCGAAGCATCCACGGGCAGTTCCCCGAAGGGCTGACACCGGCTGCGCCTCAGCAGCCAGACAACCTCCCTCCTTCTGGTCGGGCACTGCAAGCCACACAGCCACTTGTGTCCCCTGTGTCCCTGGAGGCCGCAGCGCATTTTGGGTTTTGGCGCGGACGGGCCCCTCTCGGCTTCCGTAGTCCATTTGTCCCCGGAGCCTGCCAGACCCCTGGCCCCAGGGGCGGGCCCTGCTGAGTCCCCGAGCGCCTCCTGGGTTCCTGCCACCACCCTTGGGCCGGGATGAGGTGCCACCTTGTGCGTAGAAGCCCTGCTCACAGGCAAGAAGCCCCAGAGGCCCGCACGACCCTGGAGCCCCCTGGCTGGCTGCAGCCACAGGGAACGGGGGTTCTGAGTTGGCAGCCCCCATTCCCGAAGCATCCACGGGCAGTTCCCTGAAGGGCTGACACCGGCTGCGCCTCAGCAGCCAGACAACCTCCCTCCCTCTGGTCGGGCACTGCAAGCCACACAGCCACTCGTGTCCCCTGTGTCCCTGGAGGCCGCAGCACATTTTGGGTTTTGGCACGGACGGGCCCCTCTCGGCTTCCGTAGTCCATTTGTCCCCGGAGCCTGCCAGACCGCTGGCCACAGGGGCGGGCCCTGCTGAGTCCCCGAGCGCCTCCTGGGTTCCTGCCACCACCCTTGGGCCGGGATGAGGTGCCACCTTGTGCGTAGAAGCCCTGCACACAGGCAAGAAGCCCCCCCGGCCCGCGGGCGCGCCCGACCCTGGAGCCCCCTGGCTGGCTGCAGCCACAGGGAACGGGGGTTCTGAGTTGGCAGCCCCCATTCCCGAAGCATCCACGGGCAGTTCCCCGAAGGGCTGACACCGGCTGCGCCTCAGCAGCCAGACAACCTCCCTCCCTCTGGTCGGGCACTGCAAGCCACACAGCCACTCGTGTCCCCTGTGTCCCTGGAGGCCGCAGCGCGTTTTGGGTTTTGGCGCGGACGGGCCCCTCTCGGCTTCCGTAGTCCATTTGCCCCCGGAGCCTGCCAGACCCCTGGCCCCAGGGGCGGGCCCTGCTGAGTCCCCGAGCGCCTCCTGGGTTCCTGCCACCACCCTTGGGCCGGGATGAGGTGCCACCTTGTGCGTAGAAGCCCTGCACACAGGCAAGAAGCCCCAGAGGCCCGCACGACCCTGGAGCCCCCTGGCTGGCTGCAGCCACAGGGAACGGGGGTTCTGAGTTGGCAGCCCCCATTCCCGAAGCATCCACGGGCAGTTCCCTGAAGGGCTGACACCGGCTGCGCCTCAGCAGCCAGACAACCTCCCTCCCTCTGGTCGGGCACTGCAAGCCACACAGCCACTTGTGTCCCCTGTGTCCCTGGAGGCCGCAGCGCGTTTTGGGTTTTGGCGCGGACGGGCCCCTCTCGGCTTCCATAGTCCATTTGCCCCCGGAGCCTGCCAGACCCCTGGCCCCAGGGGCGGGCCCTGCTGAGTTCCCGAGCGCCTCCTGGGTTCCTGCCACCACCCTTGGGCCGGGATGAGGTGCCACCTTGTGCGTAGAAGCCCTGCACACAGGCAAGAAGCCCCCCAGGCCCGCGGGCGCGCCCGACCCTGGAGCCCCCTGGCTGGCTGCAGCCATAGGGAACGGGGGTTCTGAGTTGTCAGCCCCCATTCCCGAAGCATCCACGGGCAGTTCCCCGAAGGGCTGACACCGGCTGCGCCTCAGCAGCCAGACAACCTCCCTCCTTCTGGTCGGGCACTGCAAGCCACACAGCCACTTGTGTCCCCTGTGTAACTGGAGGCCGCAGCGCGTTTTGGGTTTTGGCGCGGACGGGCCCCTCTCGGCTTCCGTAGTCCATTTGCCCCCTGAGCTTGCCGGACCCCTGGCCCCAGGGGCGGGCCCTGCTGAGTCCCCGAGCGCCTCCTGGGTTCCTGCCACCACTCTTGGGCCGGGATGAGGTGCCACCTTGTGCGTAGAAGCCCTGCACACAGGCAAGAAGCCCCCCAGGCCCGCGGGCGCGCCTGACCCTGGAGCCCCCTGGCTGGCTGCAGCCACAGGGAACGGGTGTTCTGAGTTGGCAGCCCCCATTCCCGAAGCATCCACGGGCAGTTCCCCGAAGGGCTGACACCGGCTGCGCCTCAGCAGCCAGACAACCTCCCTCCCTCTGGTCGGGCACTGCAAGCCACACAGCCACTTGTGTCCCCTGTGTCCCTGGAGGCCGCAGCGCGTTTTGGGTTTTGGCGCGGACGGGCCCCTGTCGGCTTCCGTAGTCCATTTGCCCCCGGAGCCTGCCAGACCCCTGGCCCCAGGGGCGGGCCCTGCTGAGTCCCCGAGCGCCTCCTGGGTTCCTGCCACCACCCTTGGGCCGGGATGAGGTGCCACCTTGTGCGTAGAAGCCCTGCACACAGGCAAGAAGCCCCAGAGGCCCGCACGACCCTGGAGCCCCCTGGCTGGCTGCAGCCACAGGGAACGGGGGTTCTGAGTTGGCAGCCCCCATTCCCGAAGCATCCACGGGCAGTTCCCCGAAGGGCTGACACCGGCTGCGCCTCAGCAGCCAGACAACCTCCCTCCCTCTGGTCGGGCACTGCAAGCCACACAGCCACTCGTGTCCCCTGTGTCCCTGGAGGCCGCAGCGCGTTTTGGGTTTTGGCGCGGACGGGCCCCTCTCGGCTTCCATAGTCCATTTGCCCCCGGAGCCTGCCAGACCCCTGGCCCCAGGGGCGGGCCCTGCTGAGTTCCCGAGCGCCTCCTGGGTTCCTGCCACCACCCTTGGGCCGGGATGAGGTGCCACCTTGTGCGTAGAAGCCCTGCACACAGGCAAGAAGCCCCCCAGGCCCGCGGGCGCGCCCGACCCTGGAGCCCCCTGGCTGGCTGCAGCCACAGGGAACGGGGGTTCTGAGTTGGCAGCCCCCATTCCCGAAGCATCCACGGGCAGTTCCCCGAAGGGCTGACACCGGCTGCGCCTCAGCAGCCAGACAACCTCCCTCCCTCTGGTCGGGCACTGCAAGCCACACAGCCACTCGTGTCCCCTGTGTCCCTGGAGGCCGCAGCACGTTTTGGGTTTTGGCGCGGACGGGCCCCTCTCGGCTTCCGTAGTCCATTTACCCCGGAGCCTGCCAGATCCCTGGCCCCAGGGGCGGGCCTTGCTGAGTCGCAGAGTGCCTCCTGGGTTCCTGCCACCACCCTTGGGCCGGGATGAGGTGCCACCTTGTGCGTGGAAGCCCTGCACACAGGCAAGAAGCCCCCCAGGCCCGCCCGACCCTGGAGCCCCCTGGCTGGCTGCAGCCACAGGGAACGGGGGTTCTGAGTTGGCAGCCCCCATTCCCGAAGCATCCACGGGCAGTTCCCCGAAGGGCTGACACCGGCTGCGCCTCAGCAGCCAGACAACCTCCCTCCTTCTGGTCGGGCACTGCAAGCCACACAGCCACTTGTGTCCCCTGTGTCCCTGGAGGCCGCAGCGCGTTTTGGGTTTTGGCGCGGACGGGCCCCTCTCGGCTTCCGTAGTCCATTTGTCCCCGGAGCCTGCCAGACCCCTGGCCCCAGGGGCGGGCCCTGCTGAGTCCCCGAGCGCCTCCTGGGTTCCTGCCACCACCCTTGGGCCCGGATGAGGTGCCACCTTGTGCGTAGAAGCCCTGCACACAGGCAAGAAGCCCCAGAGGCCCGCACGACCCTGGAGCCCCCTGGCTGGCTGCAGCCACAGGGAACGGGGGTTCTGAGTTGGCAGCCCCCATTCCCGAAGCATCCACGGGCAGTTCCCCGAAGGGCTGACACCGGCTGCGCCTCAGCAGCCAGACAACCTCCCTCCTTCTGGTCGGGCACTGCAAGCCACACAGCCACTTGTGTCCCCTGTGTACCTGGAGGTCGCAGCGCGTTTTGGGTTTTGGCGCGGACGGGCCCCTCTCGGCTTCCGTAGTCCATTTGCCCCCTGAGCTTGCCGGACCCCTGGCCCCAGGGGCGGGCCCTGCTGAGTCCCCGAGCGCCTCCTGGGTTCCTGCCACCACCCTTGGGCCGGGATGAGGTGCCACCTTGTGCGTAGAAGCCCTGCACACAGGCAAGAAGCCCCCCAGGCCCGCGGGCGCGCCTGACCCTGGAGCCCCCTGGCTGGCTGCAGCCACAGGGAACGGGGGTTCTGAGTTGGCAGCCCCCATTCCCGAAGCATCCACGGGCAGTTCCCCGAAGGGCTGACACCGGCTGCGCCTCAGCAGCCAGACAACCTCCCTCCCTCTGGTCGGGCACTGCAAGCCACACAGCCACTTGTGTCCCCTGTGTCCCTGGAGGCCGCAGCGCGTTTTGGGTTTTGGCGCGGACGGGCCCCTGTCGGCTTCCGTAGTCCATTTGCCCCCGGAGCCTGCCAGACCCCTGGCCCCAGGGGCGGGCCCTGCTGAGTCCCCGAGCGCCTCCTGGGTTCCTGCCACCACCCTTGGGCCGGGATGAGGTGCCACCTTGTGCGTAGAAGCCCTGCACACAGGCAAGAAGCCCCCCAGCCCCGTGGGCGCGCCCCAACCTGGAGCCCCCTGGCTGGCTGCAGCCACAGGGAACGGGGGTTCTGAGTTGGCAGCCCCCATTCCCGAAGCATCCACGGGCAGTTCCCCGAAGGGCTGACCCCGGCTGCGCCTCAGCAGCCAGACAACCTCCCTCCCTCTGGTCGGGCACTGCAAGCCACACAGCCACTTGTGTCCCCTGTGTCCCTGGAGGCCGCAGCGCGTTTTGGGTTTTGGCGCGGACGGGCCCCTCTCGGCTTCCGTAGTCCATTTGCCCCCGGAGCCTGCCAGACCCCTGGCCCCAGGGGCGGGCCCTGCTGAGTCCCCGAGCGCCTCCTGGGTTCCTGCCACCACCCTTGGGCCGGGATGAGGTGCCACCTTGTGCGTAGAAGCCCTGCACACAGGCAAGAAGCCCCCCAGCCCCGCGGGCGCGCCCGACCCTGGAGCCCCCTGGCTGGCTGCAGCCACAGGGAACGGGGGTTCTGAGTTGGCAGCCCCCATTCCCGAAGCATCCACGGGCAGTTCCCCGAAGGGCTGACACCGGCTGCGCCTCAGCAGCCAGACAACCTCCCTCCCTCTGGTCGGGCACTGCAAGCCACACAGCCACTCGTGTCCCCTGTGTCCCTGGAGGCCCGCAGCACGTTTTGGGTTTTGGCACGGACGGGCCCCTCTCGGCTTCCGTAGTCCATTTGTCCCCGGAGCCTGCCAGACCCCTGGCCACAGGGGCGGGCCCTGCTGAGTCCCCGAGCGCCTCCTGGGTTCCTGCCACCACCCTTGGGCCGGGATGAGGTGCCACCTTGTGCGTGGAAGCCCTGCACACAGGCAAGAAGCCCCCCAGGCCCGCCCGACCCTGGAGCCCCCTGGCTGGCTGCAGCCATAGGGAACGGGGGTTCTGAGTTGTCAGCCCCCATTCCCGAAGCATCCACGGGCAGTTCCACCGAAGGGCTGACACCGGCTGCGCCTCAGCAGCCAGACAACCTCCCTCCTTCTGGTCGGGCACTGCAAGCCACACAGCCACTTGTGTCCCCTGTGTACCTGGAGGTCGCAGCGCGTTTTGGGTTTTGGCGCGGACGGGCCCCTCTCGGCTTCCGTAGTCCATTTGCCCCCTGAGCTTGCCGGACCCCTGGCCCCAGGGGCGGGCCCTGCTGAGTCCCCGAGCGCCTCCTGGGTTCCTGCCACCACCCTTGGGCCGGGATGAGGTGCCACCTTGTGCGTAGAAGCCCTGCACACAGGCAAGAAGCCCCCCAGGCCCGCGGGCGCGCCCGACCCTGGAGCCCCCTGGCTGGCTGCAGCCACAGGGAACGGGGGTTCTGAGTTGGCAGCCCCCATTCCCGAAGCATCCACGGGCAGTTCCCCGAAGGGCTGACACCGGCTGCGCCTCAGCAGCCAGACAACCTCCCTCCCTCTGGTCGGGCACTGCAAGCCACACAGCCACTCGTGTCCCCTGTGTCCCTGGAGGCCGCAGCACGTTTAGGGTTTTGGCACGGACGGGCCCCTCTCGGCTTCCGTAGTCCATTTGCCCCCGGAGCCTGCCAGACCCCTGGCCCCAGGGGCGGGCCCTGCTGAGTCCCCGAGCGCCTCCTGGGTTCCTGCCACCACCCTTGGGCCGGGATGAGGTGCCACCTTGTGCGTAGAAGCCCTGCACACAGGCAAGAAGCCCCCCAGGCCCGCCCGACCCTGGAGCCCCCTGGCTGGCTGCAGCCACAGGGAACGGGGGTTCTGAGTTGGCAGCCCCCATTCCCGAAGCATCCACGGGCAGTTCCCCGAAGGGCTGACACCGGCTGCGCCTCAGCAGCCAGACAACCTCCCTCCCTCTGGTCGGGCACTGCAAGCCACACAGCCACTTGTGTCCCCTGTGTCCCTGGAGGCCGCAGCGCGTTTTGGGTTTTGGCGCGGACGGGCCCCTCTCGGCTTCCGTAGTCCATTTGCCCCCAGAGCCTGCCAGACCCCTGGCCCCAGGGGCGGGCCCTGCTGAGTCCCCGAGCGCCTCCTGGGTTCCTGCCACCACCCTTGGGCCGGGATGAGGTGCCACCTTGTGCGTAGAAGCCCTGCACACAGGCAAGAAGCCCCCCAGGCCCGCGGGCGCGCCCCACCCTGGAGCCCCCTGGCTGGCTGCAGCCACAGGTAACGGGGGTTCTGAGTTGGGAGCCCCCATTCCCGAAGCATCCACGGGCAGTTCCCCGAAGGGCTGACACCGGCTGCGCCTCAGCAGCCAGACAACCTCCCTCCCTCTGGTCGGGCACTGCAAGCCACACAGCCACTTGTGTCCCCTGTGTCCCTGGAGGCCGCAGCGCGTTTTGGGTTTTGGCGCGGACGGGCCCCTGTCGGCTTCCGTAGTCCATTTGCCCCCGGAGCCTGCCAGACCCCTGGCCCCAGGGGCGGGCCCTGCTGAGTCCCCGAGCGCCTCCTGGGTTCCTGCCACCACCCTTGGGCCGGGATGAGGTGCCACCTTGTGCGTAGAAGCCCTGCACACAGGCAAGAAGCCCCCCCAGCCCCGTGGGCGCGCCCCACCCTGGAGCCCCCTGGCTGGCTGCAGCCACAGGGAACGGGGGTTCTGAGTTGGCAGCCCCCCATTCCCGAAGCATCCACGGGCAGTTTCCCCGAAGGGCTGACCCCCGTCTGCGCCTCAGCAGCCAGACAACCTCCCTCCCTCTGGTCGGGCACTGCAAGCCACAGCCACTTGTGTCCCCTGTGTCCCTGGAGGCCGCAGCGCGTTTTGGGTTTTGGCGCGGACGGGCCCCTCTCGGCTTCCCGTAGTCCATTTGCCCCCGGAGCCTGCCAGAACCCTGGCCCCAGGGGCGGGCCCTGCTGAGTCCCCGAGCGCCTCCTGGGTTCCTGCCACCTACCCTTGGGCCGGGATGAGGTGCCACCTTGTGCGTAGAAGCCCTGCACACAGGCAAGAAGCCCCCCCAGGCCCGCGGGCGCGCCCGACCCTGGAGCCCCCTGGCTGGCTTGCAGCCACAGGGAACGGGGGGTTCTGAGTTGGCAGCCCCCATTCCCGAAGCATCCACGGGCAGTTCCCGAAGGGCTGACACCGGCTGCGCCTCAGCAGCCAGACAACTCTCCCTCCCCTCTGGTCGGGCACTGCAAGCCACACAGCCACTTCGTGTCCCTTGTGTCCCTGGAGGCCGCAGCACGTTTTGGGTTTTGGCACGGAAGGGCCCCTCTCGGCTTCCGTAGTCCATTTGTCCCCCGGAGCCTGCCAGACCCCTGGCCACAGGGGCGGGCCCTGCTGAGTCCCCGAGCGCCTCCTGGGTTCCTGCCACCACCCTTGGGCCGGGATGAGGTGCCACCTTGTGCGTGGAAGCCCTGCACACAGGCAAGAAGCCCCCCCAGGCCCGCCCGACCCTGGAGCCCCCTGGCTGGCTGCAGCCACAGGGAACGGGGGTTCTGAGTTGGCAGCCCCCATTCCCGAAGCATCCACGGGCAGTTCCCGAAGGGCTGACACCGGGCTGCGCCTCAGCAGCCAGACAACCTCCCTCCCTCTGGTCGGGCACTGCAAGCCACACAGCCACTTGTGTCCCCTGTGTCCCTGGAGGCCCGCAGCGCGTTTTGGGTTTTGGCGCGGACGGGCCCCTCTCGGCTTCAGTAGTCCATTTGCCCCCGGAGCCTGCCAGAACCCTGGCCCCAGGGGGCGGGCCCTGCTGAGTCCCCGAGCGCCTCCTGGGTTTCCTGCCACCACCCTTAGGCCGGGATGAGGTGCCACCTTGTGCGTAGAAGCCCTGCACACAGGCAAGAAGCCCCCAGGCCCGCGGGCGCGCCCCGACCCTGGAGCCCCCCTGGCTGGCTGCAGCCACAGGGAACGGGGGTTCTGAGTTGTCAGCCCCCCATTCCCGAAGCATCCACGGGCAGTTCCCCGAAGGGCTGACACCGGGCTGCGCCTCAGCAGCCAGACAAACCTCCCTCCTTCTGGTCGGGCACTGCAAGCCACACAGCCACTTGTGTCCCCTGTGTCCCTGGAGGCCGCAGCGCGTTTTGGGTTTTGGCGCGGACGGGCCCCTCTCGGCTTCCGTAGTCCATTTGCCCCCGGAGCTTGCCAGACCCCCTGGCCCCAGGGGCGGGCCCTGCTGAGTCCCCGAGCGCCCTCCTGGGTTCCTGCCACCACCCTTGGGCCGGGATGAGGTGCCACCTTGTGCGTAGAAGCCCTGCACACAGGCAAGAAGCCCCCCAGGCCCGCGGGCACGCCCCACCCTGGAGCCCCCTGGCTGGCTGCAGCCACAGGGAACGGGGGGTTCTGAGTTGGCAGCCCCCATTCCCCGAAGCATCCACGGGCAGTTCCCCGAAGGGCTGACACCGGCTGCGCCTCAGCAGCCAGAACAACCTCCCTCCCTCTGGTCGGGGCACTGCAAGCCACACAGCCACTCGTGTCCCCTGTGTCCCTGGAGGCCGCAGCACGTTTTGGGTTTTGGCACGGACGGGCCCCTCTCGGCTTCCGTAGTCCATTTGCCCCCGGAGCCTGCCAGACCCCTGGCCCCAGGGGCGGGCCCTGCTGAGTCCCCGAGCGCCTCCTGGGTTCCTGCCACCACCCTTGGGCCGGGATGAGGTGCCACCTTGTGCGTAGAAGCCCTGCACACAGGCAAGAAGCCCCCCAGGCCCGCCCGACCCTGGAGCCCCCTGGCTGGCTGCAGCCACAGGGAACGGGGGTTCTGAGTTGGCAGCCCCCATTCCCGAAGCATCCACGGGCAGTTCCCCGAAGGGCTGACACCGGCTGCGCCTCAGCAGCCAGACAACCTCCCTCCCTCTGGTCGGGCACTGCAAGCCACACAGCCACTCGTGTCCCCTGTGTCCCTGGAGGCCGCAGCACGTTTTGGGTTTTGGCACGGACGGGCCCCTCTCGGCTTCCGTAGTCCAATTGCCCCCGTAGCCTGCCAGACCCCTGGCCCCAGGGGCGGGCCCTGCTGAGTCCCCGAGCGCCTCCTGGGTTCCTGCCACCACCCTTGGGCCGGGATGAGGTGCCACCTTGTGCGTAGAAGCCCTGCACACAGGCAAGAAGCCCCCCAGGCCCGCGGGCGCGCCCGACCCTGGAGCCCCCTGGCTGGCTGCAGCCACAGGGAACGGGGGTTCTGAGTTGGCAGCCCCCATTCCCGAAGCATCCACGGGCAGTTCCCCGAAGGGCTGACACCGGCTGCACCTCAGCAGCCAGACAACCTCCCTCCCTCTGGTCGGGCACTGCAAGCCACACAGCCACTCGTGTCCCCTGTGTCCCTGGAGGCCGCAGCGCGTTTTGGGTTTTGGCGCGGACGGGCCCCTCTCGGCTTCCGTAGTCCATTTGCCCCCAGAGCCTGCCAGACCCCTGGCCCCAGGGGCGGGCCCTGCTGAGTCCCCGAGCGCCTCCTGGGTTCCTGCCACCACCCTTGGGCCGGGATGAGGTGCCACCTTGTGCGTAGAAGCCCTGCACACAGGCAAGAAGCCCCCCAGGCCCGCGGGCGCGCCCGACCCTGGAGCCCCCTGGCTGGCTGCAGCCACAGGGAACGGGGGTTCTGAGTTGGCAGCCCCCATTCCCGAAGCATCCACGGGCAGTTCCCCGAAGGGCTGACACCGGCTGCGCCTCAGCAGCCAGACAACCTCCCTCCCTCTGGTCGGGCACTGCAAGCCACACAGCCACTCGTGTCCCCTGTGTCCCTGGAGGCCGCAGCGCGTTTTGGGTTTTGGCGCGGACGGGCCCCTCTCGGCTTCCGTAGTCCATTTGCCCCAGAGCCTGCCAGACCCCTGGCCCCAGGGGCGGGCCCTGCTGAGTTCCCGAGCGCCTCCTGGGTTCCTGCCACCACCCTTGGGCCGGGATGAGGTGCCACCTTGTGCGTAGAAGCCCTGCACACAGGCAAGAAGCCCCCCAGGCCTGCGGGCGCGCCCGACCCTGGAGCCCCCTGGCTGGCTGCAGCCACAGGGAACGGGGGTTCTGAGTTGGCAGCCCCCATTCCCGAAGCATCCACGGGCAGTTCCCCGAAGGGCTGACACCGGCTGCGCCTCAGCAGCCAGACAACCTCCCTCCCTCTGGTCGGGCACTGCAAGCCACACAGCCACTTGTGTCCCCTGTGTCCCTGGAGGCCGCAGCGCGTTTTGGGTTTTGGCGCGGACGGGCCCCTCTCGGCTTCCGTAGTCCATTTGCCCCCGTAGCCTGCCAGACCCCTGGCCCCAGGGGCGGGCCCTGCTGAGTCCCCGAGCGCCTCCTGGGTTCCTGCCACCAAACTTGGGCCGGGATGAGGTGCCACCTTGTGCGTAGAAGCCCTGCACACAGGCAAGAAGCCCCCCAGGCCCGCGGGCGCGCCCGACCCTGGAGCCCCCTGGCTGGCTGCAGCCACAGGGAACGGGGGTTCTGAGTTGGCAGCCCCCATTCCCGAAGCATCCACGGGCAGTTCCCCGAAGGGCTGACACCGGCTGCGCCTCAGCAGCCAGACAACCTCCCTCCCTCTGGTCGGGCACTGCAAGCCACACAGCCACTCGTGTCCCCTGTGTCCCTGGAGGCCGCAGCGCGTTTTGGGTTTTGGCGCGGACGGGCCCCTCTCGGCTTCCGTAGTCCATTTGCCCCCGGAGCCTGCCAGACCCCTGGCCCCAGGGGCGGGCCCTGCTGAGTCCCCGAGCGCCTCCTGGGTTCCTGCCACCACCCTTGGGCCGGGATGAGGTGCCACCTTGTGCGTAGAAGCCCTGCACACAGGCAAGAAGCCCCCCAGGCCCGCGGGCGCGCCCGACCCTGGAGCCCCCTGGCTGGCTGCAGCCACAGGGAACGGGGGTTCTGAGTTGTCAGCCCCAATTCCCGAAGCATCCACGGGCAGTTCCCCGAAGGGCTGACACCGGCTGCGCCTCAGCAGCCAGACAACCTCCCTCCCTCTGGTCGGGCACTGCAAGCCACACAGCCACTTGTGTCCCCTGTGTCCCTGTTCGCCGCAGCGCGTTTTGGGTTTTGGCGTGGACGGGCCCCTCTCGGCTTCCGTAGTCCATTTGCCCCCGGAGCTTGCCAGACCCCTGGCCCCAGGGGCGGGCCCTGCTGAGTCCCCGAGCGCCTCCTGGGTTCCTGCCACCAAACTTGGGCCGGGATGAGGTGCCACCTTGTGCGTAGAAGCCCTGCACACAGGCAAGAAGCCCCCCAGGCCCGCGGGCGCGCCCGACCCTGGAGCCCCCTGGCTGGCTGCAGCCACAGGGAACGGGGGTTCTGAGTTGGCAGCCCCCATTCCCGAAGCATCCACGGGCAGTTCCCCGAAGGGCTGACACCGGCTGCGCCTCAGCAGCCAGACAACCTCCCTCCCTCTGGTCGGGCACTGCAAGCCACACAGCCACTCGTGTCCCCTGTGTCCCTGGAGGCCGCAGCGCGTTTTGGGTTTTGGCGCGGACGGGCCCCTCTCGGCTTCCGTAGTCCATTTGCCCCCGGAGCCTGCCAGACCCCTGGCCCCAGGGGCGGGCCCTGCTGAGTCCCCGAGCGCCTCCTGGGTTCCTGCCACCACCCTTGGGCCGGGATGAGGTGCCACCTTGTGCGTAGAAGCCCTGCACACAGGCAAGAAGCCCCCCAGCCCCGTGGGCGCGCCCCACCCTGGAGCCCCCTGGCTGGCTGCAGCCACAGGGAACGGGGGTTCTGAGTTGTCAGCCCCAATTCCCGAAGCATCCACGGGCAGTTCCCCGAAGGGCTGACACCGGCTGCGCCTCAGCAGCCAGACAACCTCCCTCCCTCTGGTCGGGCACTGCAAGCCACACAGCCACTTGTGTCCCCTGTGTCCCTGGAGGCCGCAGCGCGTTTTGGGTTTTGGCGTGGACGGGCCCCTCTCGGCTTCCGTAGTCCATTTGCCCCCGGAGCTTGCCAGACCCCTGGCCCCAGGGGCGGGCCCTGCTGAGTCCCCGAGCGCCTCCTGGGTTCCTGCCACCACCCTTGGGCCGGGATGAGGTGCCACCTTGTGCGTAGAAGCCCTGCACACAGGCAAGAAGCCCCCCAGGCCCGCCCGACCCTGGAGCCCCCTGGCTGGCTGCAGCCACAGGGAACGGGGGTTCTGAGTTGGCAGCCCCCATTCCCGAAGCATCCACGGGCAGTTCCCCGAAGGGCTGACACCGGCTGCGCCTCAGCAGCCAGACAACCTCCCTCCCTCTGGTCGGGCACTGCAAGCCACACAGCCACTCGTGTCCCCTGTGTCCCTGGAGGCCGCAGCACGTTTTGGGTTTTGGCACGGACGGGCCCCTCTCGGCTTCCGTAGTCCAATTGCCCCCGGAGCCTGCCAGACCCCTGGCCCCAGGGGCGGGCCCTGCTGAGTCCCCGAGCGCCTCCTGGGTTCCTGCCACCACCCTTGGGCCGGGATGAGGTGCCACCTTGTGCGTAGAAGCCCTGCACACAGGCAAGAAGCCCCCCAGGCCCGCCCGACCCTGGAGCCCCCTGGCTGGCTGCAGCCACAGGGAACGGGGGTTCTGAGTTGGCAGCCCCCATTCCCGAAGCATCCACGGGCAGTTCCCCGAAGGGCTGACACCGGCTGCGCCTCAGCAGCCAGACAACCTCCCTCCCTCTGGTCGGGCACTGCAAGCCACACAGCCACTTGTGTCCCCTGTGTCCCTGGAGGCCGCAGCGCGTTTTGGGTTTTGGCGCGGACGGGCCCCTCTCGGCTTCCGTAGTCCATTTGCCCCCAGAGCCTGCCAGACCCCTGGCCCCAGGGGCGGGCCCTGCTGAGTCCCCGAGCGCCTCCTGGGTTCCTGCCACCACCCTTGGGCCGGGATGAGGTGCCACCTTGTGCGTAGAAGCCCTGCACACAGGCAAGAAGCCCCCCAGGCCCGCGGGCGCGCCCGAACCTGGAGCCCCCTGGCTGGCTGCAGCCACAGGGAACGGGGGTTCTGAGTTGGCAGCCCCCATTCCCGAAGCATCCACGGGCAGTTCCCTGAAGGGCTGACACCGGCTGCGCCTCAGCAGCCAGACAACCTCCCTCCCTCTGGTCGGGCACTGCAAGCCACACAGCCACTCGTGTCCCCTGTGTCCCTGGAGGCCGCAGCGCGTTTTGGGTTTTGGCGCGGACGGGCCCCTCTCGGCTTCCGTAGTCCATTTGCCCCAGAGCCTGCCAGACCCCTGGCCCCAGGGGCGGGCCCTGCTGAGTTCCCGAGCGCCTCCTGGGTTCCTGCCACCACCCTTGGGCCGGGATGAGGTGCCACCTTGTGCGTAGAAGCCCTGCACACAGGCAAGAAGCCCCCTAGGCCCGCGGGCGCGCCCGACCCTGGAGCCCCCTGGCTGGCTGCAGCCACAGGGAACGGGGGTTCTGAGTTGGCAGCCCCCATTCCCGAAGCATCCACGGGCAGTTCCCCGAAGGGCTGACACCGGCTGCGCCTCAGCAGCCAGACAACCTCCCTCCCTCTGGTCGGGCACTGCAAGCCACACAGCCACTTGTGTCCCCTGTGTCCCTGGAGGCCGCAGCGCGTTTTGGGTTTTGGCGCGGACGGGCCCCTCTCGGCTTCCGTAGTCCATTTGCCCCCGGAGCCTGCCAGACCCCTGGCCCCAGGGGCGGGCCCTGCTGAGTCCCCGAGCGCCTCCTGGGTTCCTGCCACCAAACTTGGGCCGGGATGAGGTGCCACCTTGTGCGTAGAAGCCCTGCACACAGGCAAGAAGCCCCCCAGGCCCGCGGGCGCGCCCGACCCTGGAGCCCCCTGGCTGGCTGCAGCCACAGGGAACGGGGGTTCTGAGTTGGCAGCCCCCATTCCCGAAGCATCCACGGGCAGTTCCCCGAAGGGCTGACACCGGCTGCGCCTCAGCAGCCAGACAACCTCCCTCCCTCTGGTCGGGCACTGCAAGCCACACAGCCACTTGTGTCCACTGTGTCCCTGGAGGCCGCAGCGCGTTTTGGGTTTTGGCGCGGACGGGCCCCTCTCGGCTTCCGTAGTCCATTTGCCCCAGAGCCTGCCAGACCCCTGGCCCCAGGGGCGGGCCCTGCTGAGTTCCCGAGCGCCTCCTGGGTTCCTGCCACCACCCTTGGGCCGGGATGAGGTGCCAACTTGTGCGTAGAAGCCCTGCACACAGGCAAGAAGCCCCCCAGGCCCGCGGGCGCGCCCGACCCTGGAGCCCCCTGGCTGGCTGCAGCCACAGGGAACGGGGGTTCTGAGTTGGCAGCCCCCATTCCCGAAGCATCCACGGGCAGTTCCCCGAAGGGCTGACACCGGCTGCGCCTCAGCAGCCAGACAACCTCCCTCCCTCTGGTCG
This sequence comes from Lepus europaeus, assembly GCF_033115175.1. Lineage (NCBI taxonomy): Eukaryota > Metazoa > Chordata > Mammalia > Lagomorpha > Leporidae > Lepus > Lepus europaeus. The sequence goes on from NW_026909115.1 coordinate 208,807, forward strand.
GGCACTGCAAGCCACACAGCCACTTGTGTCCCCTGTGTCCCTGGAGGCCGCAGCGCGTTTTGGGTTTTGGCGCGGACGGGCCCCTCTCGGCTTCCGTAGTCCATTTGCCCCCGGAGCCTGCCAGACCCCTGGCCCCAGGGGCGGGCCCTGCTGAGTCCCCGAGCGCCTCCTGGGTTCCTGCCACCACCCTTGGGCCGGGATGAGGTGCCACCTTGTGCGTAGAAGCCCTGCACACAGGCAAGAAGCCCCCCAGGCCCGCGGGCGCGCCCGACCCTGGAGCCCCCTGGCTGGCTGCAGCCACAGGGAACGGGGGTTCTGAGTTGGCAGCCCCCATTCCCGAAGCATCCACGGGCAGTTCCCCGAAGGGCTGACACCGGCTGCGCCTCAGCAGCCAGACAACCTCCCTCCCTCTGGTCGGGCACTGCAAGCCACACAGCCACTTGTGTCCCCTGTGTCCCTGGAGGCCGCAGCGCGTTTTGGGTTTTGGCGCGGAAGGGCCCCTCTCGGCTTCCGTAGTCCATTTGCCCCCGGAGCCTGCCAGACCCCTGGCCCCAGGGGCGGGCCCTGCTGAGTCCCCGAGCGCCTCCTGGGTTCCTGCCACCACCCTTGGGCCGGGATGAGGTGCCACCTTGTGCGTAGAAGCCCTGCACACAGGCAAGAAGCCCCCCAGGCCCGCGGGCGCGCCCGACCCTGGAGCCCCCTGGCTGGCTGCAGCCACAGGGAACGGGGGTTCTGAGTTGGCAGCCCCCATTCCCGAAGCATCCACGGGCAGTTCCCCGAAGGGCTGACACCGGCTGCGCCTCAGCAGCCAGACAACCTCCCTCCCTCTGGTCGGGCACTGCAAGCCACACAGCCACTTGTGTCCCCTGTGTCCCTGGAGGCCGCAGCGCGTTTTGGGTTTTGGCGCGGACGGGCCCCTCTCGGTTTCCGTAGTCCATTTGCCCCAGAGCCTGCCAGACCCCTGGCCCCAGGGGCGGGCCCTGCTGAGTTCCCGAGCGCCTCCTGGGTTCCTGCCACCACCCTTGGGCCGGGATGAGGTGCCACCTTGTGCGTAGAAGCCCTGCACACAGGCAAGAAGCCCCCCAGGCCCGCGGGCGCGCCCGACCCTGGAGCCCCCTGGCTGGCTGCAGCCACAGGGAACGGGGGTTCTGAGTTGGCAGCCCCCATTCCCGAAGCATCCACGGGCAGTTCCCCGAAGGGCTGACACCGGCTGCGCCTCAGCAGCCAGACAACCTCCCTCCCTCTGGTCGGGCACTGCAAGCCACACAGCCACTTGTGTCCCCTGTGTCCCTGGAGGCCGCAGCGCGTTTTGGGTTTTGGCGCGGACGGGCCCCTCTCGGCTTCCGTAGTCCATTTGCCCCGGAGCCTGCCAGACCCCTGGCCCCAGGGGCGGGCCCTGCTGAGTCCCCGAGCGCCTCCTGGGTTCCTGCCACCACCCTTGGGCCGGGATGAGGTGCCACCTTGTGCGTAGAAGCCCTGCACACAGGCAAGAAGCCCCCCAGGCCCGCGGGCGCGCCCGACCCTGGAGCCCCTTGGCTGGCTGCAGCCACAGGGAACGGGATGTCTGAGTGGGCAGCCCCCACTGCCCAAGCCTCCGCTGCCAGTTCCCCGAAGGGCTGGTGGCGGCTGCGCCTCAGCAGCCAGCCTCCGTCCCTCCCTCCCTGCCTCCCTCTGGTCGGGCACTGCAAGCCACACAGCCACTTGTGTCCCCTGTGTCCCTGGAGGCCGAGCGCGTTTTGGGTTTTGGCGCGGACGGGCCCCTCTCGGCTTCCGTAGTCCATTTGCCCCCGGAGCCTGCCAGACCCCTGGCCCCAGGGGCGGGCCCTGCTGAGTTCCCGAGCGCCTCCTGGGTTCCTGCCACCACCCTTGGGCCGGGATGAGGTGCCACCTTGTGCGTAGAAGCCCTGCACACAGGCAAGAAGCCCCCTAGGCCCGCGGGCGCGCCCGACCCTGGAGCCCCCTGGCTGGCTGCAGCCACAGGGAACGGGGGTTCTGAGTTGGCAGCCCCCATTCCCGAAGCATCCACGGGCAGTTCCCCGAAGGGCTGACCCCGGCTGCGCCTCAGCAGCCAGACAACCTCCCTCCCTCTGGTCGGGCACTGCAAGCCACACAGCCACTTGTGTCCCCTGTGTCCCTGGAGGCCGCAGCGCGTTTTGGGTTTTGGCGCGGACGGGCCCCTCTCGGCTTCCGTAGTCCATTTGCCCCCGGAGCCTGCCAGACCCCTGGCCCCAGGGGCGGGCCCTGCTGAGTCCCCGAGCGCCTCCTGGGTTCCTGCCACCAAACTTGGGCCGGGATGAGGTGCCACCTTGTGCGTAGAAGCCCTGCACACAGGCAAGAAGCCCCCCAGGCCCGCGGGCGCGCCCGACCCTGGAGCCCCCTGGCTGGCTGCAGCCACAGGGAACGGGGGTTCTGAGTTGGCAGCCCCCATTCCCGAAGCATCCACGGGCAGTTCCCCGAAGGGCTGACACCGGCTGCGCCTCAGCAGCCAGACAACCTCCCTCCCTCTGGTCGGGCACTGCAAGCCACACAGCCACTTGTGTCCCCTGTGTCCCTGGAGGCCGCAGCGCGTTTTGGGTTTTGGCGCGGACGGGCCCCTCTCGGCTTCCGTAGTCCATTTGCCCCCGGAGCCTGCCAGACCCCTGGCCCCAGGGGCGGGCCCTGCTGAGTCCCCGAGCGCCTCCTGGGTTCCTGCCACCACCCTTGGGCCGGGATGAGGTGCCACCTTGTGCGTAGAAGCCCTGCACACAGGCAAGAAGCCCCCCAGGCCCGCGGGCGCGCCCGACCCTGGAGCCCCCTGGCTGGCTGCAGCCACAGGGAACGGGGGTTCTGAGTTGGCAGCCCCCATTCCCGAAGCATCCACGGGCAGTTCCCCGAAGGGCTGACACCGGCTGCGCCTCAGCAGCCAGACAACCTCCCTCCCTCTGGTCGGGCACTGCAAGCCACACAGCCACTTGTGTCCCCTGTGTCCCTGGAGGCCGCAGCGCGTTTTGGGTTTTGGCGCGGACGGGCCCCTCTCGGCTTCCGTAGTCCATTTGCCCCCGGAGCCTGCCAGACCCCTGGCCCCAGGGGCGGGCCCTGCTGAGTCCCCGAGCGCCTCCTGGGTTCCTGCCACCACCCTTGGGCCGGGATGAGGTGCCACCTTGTGCGTAGAAGCCCTGCACACAGGCAAGAAGCCCCCCAGGCCCGCGGGCGCGCCCGACCCTGGAGCCCCCTGGCTGGCTGCAGCCACAGGGAACGGGGGTTCTGAGTTGGCAGCCCCCATTCCCGAAGCATCCACGGGCAGTTCCCCGAAGGGCTGACACCGGCTGCGCCTCAGCAGCCAGACAACCTCCCTCCCTCTGGTCGGGCACTGCAAGCCACACAGCCACTTGTGTCCCCTGTGTCCCTGGAGGCCGCAGCGCGTTTTGGGTTTTGGCGCGGAAGGGCCCCTCTCGGCTTCCGTAGTCCATTTGCCCCCGGAGCCTGCCAGACCCCTGGCCCCAGGGGCGGGCCCTGCTGAGTCCCCGAGCGCCTCCTGGGTTCCTGCCACCACCCTTGGGCCGGGATGAGGTGCCACCTTGTGCGTAGAAGCCCTGCACACAGGCAAGAAGCCCCCCAGGCCCGCGGGCGCGCCCGACCCTGGAGCCCCCTGGCTGGCTGCAGCCACAGGGAACGGGGGTTCTGAGTTGGCAGCCCCCATTCCCGAAGCATCCACGGGCAGTTCCCCGAAGGGCTGACACCGGCTGCGCCTCAGCAGCCAGACAACCTCCCTCCCTCTGGTCGGGCACTGCAAGCCACACAGCCACTTGTGTCCCCTGTGTCCCTGGAGGCCGCAGCGCGTTTTGGGTTTTGGCGCGGACGGGCCCCTCTCGGTTTCCGTAGTCCATTTGCCCCAGAGCCTGCCAGACCCCTGGCCCCAGGGGCGGGCCCTGCTGAGTTCCCGAGCGCCTCCTGGGTTCCTGCCACCACCCTTGGGCCGGGATGAGGTGCCACCTTGTGCGTAGAAGCCCTGCACACAGGCAAGAAGCCCCCCAGGCCCGCGGGCGCGCCCGACCCTGGAGCCCCCTGGCTGGCTGCAGCCACAGGGAACGGGGGTTCTGAGTTGGCAGCCCCCATTCCCGAAGCATCCACGGGCAGTTCCCCGAAGGGCTGACACGGGCTGCGCCTCAGCAGCCAGACAACCTCCCTCCCTCTGGTCGGGCACTGCAAGCCACACAGCCACTTGTGTCCCCTGTGTCCCTGGAGGCCGCAGCGCGTTTTGGGTTTTGGCGCGGACGGGCCCCTCTCGGCTTCCGTAGTCCATTTGCCCCGGAGCCTGCCAGACCCCTGGCCCCAGGGGCGGGCCCTGCTGAGTCCCCGAGCGCCTCCTGGGTTCCTGCCACCACCCTTGGGCCGGGATGAGGTGCCACCTTGTGCGTAGAAGCCCTGCACACAGGCAAGAAGCCCCCCAGGCCCGCGGGCGCGCCCGACCCTGGAGCCCCTTGGCTGGCTGCAGCCACAGGGAACGGGATGTCTGAGTGGGCAGCCCCCACTGCCCAAGCCTCCGCTGCCAGTTCCCCGAAGGGCTGGTGGCGGCTGCGCCTCAGCAGCCAGCCTCCGTCCCTCCCTCCCTGCCTCCCTCTGGTCGGGCACTGCAAGCCACACAGCCACTTGTGTCCCCTGTGTCCCTGGAGGCCGAGCGCGTTTTGGGTTTTGGCGCGGACGGGCCCCTCTCGGCTTCCGTAGTCCATTTGCCCCCGGAGCCTGCCAGACCCCTGGCCCCAGGGGCGGGCCCTGCTGAGTCCCCGAGCGCCTCCTGGGTTCCTGCCACCACCCTTGGGCCGGGATGAGGTGCCACCTTGTGCGTAGAAGCCCTGCACACAGGCAAGAAGCCCCACAGGCCCGCGGGCGCGCCCGACCCTGGAGCCCCCTGGCTGGCTGCAGCCACAGGGAACGGGGGTTCTGAGTTGGCAGCCCCCATTCCCGAAGCATCCACGGGCAGTTCCCCAAAGGGCTGACACCGGCTGCGCCTCAGCAGCCAGACAACCTCCCTCCCTCTGGTCGGGCACTGCAAGCCACACAGCCACTTGTGTCCACTGTGTCCCTGGAGGCCGCAGCGCGTTTTGGGTTTTGGCGCGGACGGGCCCCTCTCGGCTTCCGTAGTCCATTTGCCCCAGAGCCTGCCAGACCCCTGGCCCCAGGGGCGGGCCCTGCTGAGTTCCCGAGCGCCTCCTGGGTTCCTGCCACCACCCTTGGGCCGGGATGAGGTGCCAACTTGTGCGTAGAAGCCCTGCACACAGGCAAGAAGCCCCCCAGGCCCGCGGGCGCGCCCGACCCTGGAGCCCCCTGGCTGGCTGCAGCCACAGGGAACAGGGGTTCTGAGTTGGCAGCCCCCATTCCCGAAGCATCCACGGGCAGTTCCCCGAAGGGCTGACACCGGCTGCGCCTCAGCAGCCAGACAACCTCCCTCCCTCTGGTCGGGCACTGCAAGCCACACAGCCACTTGTGTCCCCTGTGTCCCTGGAGGCCGCAGCGCGTTTTGGGTTTTGGCGCGGACGGGCCCCTCTCGGCTTCCGTAGTCCATTTGCCCCCGGAGCCTGCCAGACCCCTGGCCCCAGGGGCGGGCCCTGCTGAGTCCCCGAGCGCCTCCTGGGTTCCTGCCACCACCCTTGGGCCGGGATGAGGTGCCACCTTGTGCGTAGAAGCCCTGCACACAGGCAAGAAGCCCCCCAGGCCCGCGGGCGCGCCCGACCCTGGAGCCCCCTGGCTGGCTGCAGCCACAGGGAACGGGGGTTCTGAGTTGGCAGCCCCCATTCCCGAAGCATCCACGGGCAGTTCCCCGAAGGGCTGACACCGGCTGCGCCTCAGCAGCCAGACAACCTCCCTCCCTCTGGTCGGGCACTGCAAGCCACACAGCCACTTGTGTCCCCTGTGTCCCTGGAGGCCGCAGCGCGTTTTGGGTTTTGGCGCGGAAGGGCCCCTCTCGGCTTCCGTAGTCCATTTGCCCCCGGAGCCTGCCAGACCCCTGGCCCCAGGGGCGGGCCCTGCTGAGTCCCCGAGCGCCTCCTGGGTTCCTGCCACCACCCTTGGGCCGGGATGAGGTGCCACCTTGTGCGTAGAAGCCCTGCACACAGGCAAGAAGCCCCCCAGGCCCGCGGGCGCGCCCGACCCTGGAGCCCCCTGGCTGGCTGCAGCCACAGGGAACGGGGGTTCTGAGTTGGCAGCCCCCATTCCCGAAGCATCCACGGGCAGTTCCCCGAAGGGCTGACACCGGCTGCGCCTCAGCAGCCAGACAACCTCCCTCCCTCTGGTCGGGCACTGCAAGCCACACAGCCACTCGTGTCCCCTGTGTCCCTGGAGGCCGCAGCACGTTTTGGGTTTTGGCACGGACGGGCCCCTCTCGGCTTCCGTAGTCCAATTGCCCCCGGAGCCTGCCAGACCCCTGGCCCCAGGGGCGGGCCCTGCTGAGTCCCCGAGCGCCTCCTGGGTTCCTGCCACCACCCTTGGGCCGGGATGAGGTGCCACCTTGTGCGTAGAAGCCCTGCACACAGGCAAGAAGCCCCCCAGGCCCGCCCGACCCTGGAGCCCCCTGGCTGGCTGCAGCCACAGGGAACGGGGGTTCTGAGTTGGCAGCCCCCATTCCCGAAGCATCCACGGGCAGTTCCCCGAAGGGCTGACACCGGCTGCGCCTCAGCAGCCAGACAACCTCCCTCCCTCTGGTCGGGCACTGCAAGCCACACAGCCACTTGTGTCCCCTGTGTCCCTGGAGGCCGCAGCGCGTTTTGGGTTTTGGCGCGGACGGGCCCCTCTCGGCTTCCGTAGTCCATTTGCCCCCGGAGCCTGCCAGACCCCTGGCCCCAGGGGCGGGCCCTGCTGAGTCCCCGAGCGCCTCCTGGGTTCCTGCCACCACCCTTGGGCCGGGATGAGGTGCCACCTTGTGCGTAGAAGCCCTGCACACAGGCAAGAAGCCCCCCAGGCCCGCGGGCGCGCCCGACCCTGGAGCCCCCTGGCTGGCTGCAGCCACAGGGAACGGGGGTTCTGAGTTGGCAGCCCCCATTCCCGAAGCATCCACGGGCAGTTCCCCGAAGGGCTGACACCGGCTGCGCCTCAGCAGCCAGACAACCTCCCTCCCTCTGGTCGGGCACTGCAAGCCACACAGCCACTCGTGTCCCCTGTGTCCCTGGAGGCCGCAGCACGTTTTGGGTTTTGGCACGGACGGGCCCCTCTCGGCTTCCGTAGTCCAATTGCCCCCGGAGCCTGCCAGACCCCTGGCCCCAGGGGCGGGCCCTGCTGAGTCCCCGAGCGCCTCCTGGGTTCCTGCCACCACCCTTGGGCCGGGATGAGGTGCCACCTTGTGCGTAGAAGCCCTGCACACAGGCAAGAAGCCCCCCAGGCCCGCCCGACCCTGGAGCCCCCTGGCTGGCTGCAGCCACAGGGAACGGGGGTTCTGAGTTGGCAGCCCCCATTCCCGAAGCATCCACGGGCAGTTCCCCGAAGGGCTGACACCGGCTGCGCCTCAGCAGCCAGACAACCTCCCTCCCTCTGGTCGGGCACTGCAAGCCACACAGCCACTTGTGTCCCCTGTGTCCCTGGAGGCCGCAGCGCGTTTTGGGTTTTGGCGCGGACGGGCCCCTCTCGGCTTCCGTAGTCCATTTGCCCCCAGAGCCTGCCAGACCCCTGGCCCCAGGGGCGGGCCCTGCTGAGTCCCCGAGCGCCTCCTGGGTTCCTGCCACCACCCTTGGGCCGGGATGAGGTGCCACCTTGTGCGTAGAAGCCCTGCACACAGGCAAGAAGCCCCCCAGGCCCGCCCGACCCTGGAGCCCCCTGGCTGGCTGCAGCCACAGGGAACGGGGGTTCTGAGTTGGCAGCCCCCATTCCCGAAGCATCCACGGGCAGTTCCCCGAAGGGCTGACACCGGCTGCGCCTCAGCAGCCAGACAACCTCCCTCCCTCTGGTCGGGCACTGCAAGCCACACAGCCACTCGTGTCCCCTGTGTCCCTGGAGGCCGCAGCACGTTTTGGGTTTTGGCACGGACGGGCCCCTCTCGGCTTCCGTAGTCCAATTGCCCCCGGAGCCTGCCAGACCCCTGGCCCCAGGGGCGGGCCCTGCTGAGTCCCCGAGCGCCTCCTGGGTTCCTGCCACCACCCTTGGGCCGGGATGAGGTGCCACCTTGTGCGTAGAAGCCCTGCACACAGGCAAGAAGCCCCCCAGGCCCGCCCGACCCTGGAGCCCCCTGGCTGGCTGCAGCCACAGGGAACGGGGGTTCTGAGTTGGCAGCCCCCATTCCCGAAGCATCCACGGGCAGTTCCCCGAAGGGCTGACACCGGCTGCGCCTCAGCAGCCAGACAACCTCCCTCCCTCTGGTCGGGCACTGCAAGCCACACAGCCACTTGTGTCCCCTGTGTCCCTGGAGGCCGCAGCGCGTTTTGGGTTTTGGCGCGGACGGGCCCCTCTCGGCTTCCGTAGTCCATTTGCCCCCAGAGCCTGCCAGACCCCTGGCCCCAGGGGCGGGCCCTGCTGAGTCCCCGAGCGCCTCCTGGGTTCCTGCCACCACCCTTGGGCCGGGATGAGGTGCCACCTTGTGCGTAGAAGCCCTGCACACAGGCAAGAAGCCCCCCAGGCCCGCGGGCGCGCCCGAACCTGGAGCCCCCTGGCTGGCTGCAGCCACAGGGAACGGGGGTTCTGAGTTGGCAGCCCCCATTCCCGAAGCATCCACGGGCAGTTCCCCGAAGGGCTGACACCGGCTGCGCCTCAGCAGCCAGACAACCTCCCTCCCTCTGGTCGGGCACTGCAAGCCACACAGCCACTCGTGTCCCCTGTGTCCCTGGAGGCCGCAGCGCGTTTTGGGTTTTGGCGCGGACGGGCCCCTCTCGGCTTCCGTAGTCCATTTGCCCCAGAGCCTGCCAGACCCCTGGCCCCAGGGGCGGGCCCTGCTGAGTTCCCGAGCGCCTCCTGGGTTCCTGCCACCACCCTTGGGCCGGGATGAGGTGCCACCTTGTGCGTAGAAGCCCTGCACACAGGCAAGAAGCCCCCTAGGCCCGCGGGCGCGCCCGACCCTGGAGCCCCCTGGCTGGCTGCAGCCACAGGGAACGGGGGTTCTGAGTTGGCAGCCCCCATTCCCGAAGCATCCACGGGCAGTTCCCCGAAGGGCTGACACCGGCTGCGCCTCAGCAGCCAGACAACCTCCCTCCCTCTGGTCGGGCACTGCAAGCCACACAGCCACTTGTGTCCCCTGTGTCCCTGGAGGCCGCAGCGCGTTTTGGGTTTTGGCGCGGACGGGCCCCTCTCGGCTTCCGTAGTCCATTTGCCCCCGGAGCCTGCCAGACCCCTGGCCCCAGGGGCGGGCCCTGCTGAGTCCCCGAGCGCCTCATGGGTTCCTGCCACCAAACTTGGGCCGGGATGAGGTGCCACCTTGTGCGTAGAAGCCCTGCACACAGGCAAGAAGCCCCCCAGGCCCGCGGGCGCGCCCGACCCTGGAGCCCCCTGGCTGGCTGCAGCCACAGGGAACGGGGGTTCTGAGTTGGCAGCCCCCATTCCCGAAGCATCCACGGGCAGTTCCCCGAAGGGCTGACACCGGCTGCGCCTCAGCAGCCAGACAACCTCCCTCCCTCTGGTCGGGCACTGCAAGCCACACAGCCACTTGTGTCCCCTGTGTCCCTGGAGGCCGCAGCGCGTTTTGGGTTTTGGCGCGGACGGGCCCCTCTCGGCTTCCGTAGTCCATTTGCCCCCGGAGCCTGCCAGACCCCTGGCCCCAGGGGCGGGCCCTGCTGAGTCCCCGAGCGCCTCCTGGGTTCCTGCCACCACCCTTGGGCCGGGATGAGGTGCCACCTTGTGCGTAGAAGCCCTGCACACAGGCAAGAAGCCCCCCAGGCCCGCGGGCGCGCCCGACCCTGGAGCCCCCTGGCTGGCTGCAGCCACAGGGAACGGGGGTTCTGAGTTGGCAGCCCCCATTCCCGAAGCATCCACGGGCAGTTCCCCGAAGGGCTGACACCGGCTGCGCCTCAGCAGCCAGACAACCTCCCTCCCTCTGGTCGGGCACTGCAAGCCACACAGCCACTTGTGTCCCCTGTGTCCCTGGAGGCCGCAGCGCGTTTTGGGTTTTGGCGCGGACGGGCCCCTCTCGGCTTCCGTAGTCCATTTGCCCCCGGAGCCTGCCAGACCCCTGGCCCCAGGGGCGGGCCCTGCTGAGTCCCCGAGCGCCTCCTGGGTTCCTGCCACCACCCTTGGGCCGGGATGAGGTGCCACCTTGTGCGTAGAAGCCCTGCACACAGGCAAGAAGCCCCCCAGGCCCGCGGGCGCGCCCGACCCTGGAGCCCCCTGGCTGGCTGCAGCCACAGGGAACGGGGGTTCTGAGTTGGCAGCCCCCATTCCCGAAGCATCCACGGGCAGTTCCCCGAAGGGCTGACACCGGCTGCGCCTCAGCAGCCAGACAACCTCCCTCCCTCTGGTCGGGCACTGCAAGCCACACAGCCACTTGTGTCCCCTGTGTCCCTGGAGGCCGCAGCGCGTTTTGGGTTTTGGCGCGGAAGGGCCCCTCTCGGCTTCCGTAGTCCATTTGCCCCCGGAGCCTGCCAGACCCCTGGCCCCAGGGGCGGGCCCTGCTGAGTCCCCGAGCGCCTCCTGGGTTCCTGCCACCACCCTTGGGCCGGGATGAGGTGCCACCTTGTGCGTAGAAGCCCTGCACACAGGCAAGAAGCCCCCCAGGCCCGCGGGCGCGCCCGACCCTGGAGCCCCCTGGCTGGCTGCAGCCACAGGGAACGGGGGTTCTGAGTTGGCAGCCCCCATTCCCGAAGCATCCACGGGCAGTTCCCCGAAGGGCTGACACCGGCTGCGCCTCAGCAGCCAGACAACCTCCCTCCCTCTGGTCGGGCACTGCAAGCCACACAGCCACTTGTGTCCCCTGTGTCCCTGGAGGCCGCAGCGCGTTTTGGGTTTTGGCGCGGACGGGCCCCTCTCGGTTTCCGTAGTCCATTTGCCCCAGAGCCTGCCAGACCCCTGGCCCCAGGGGCGGGCCCTGCTGAGTTCCCGAGCGCCTCCTGGGTTCCTGCCACCACCCTTGGGCCGGGATGAGGTGCCACCTTGTGCGTAGAAGCCCTGCACACAGGCAAGAAGCCCCCCAGGCCCGCGGGCGCGCCCGACCCTGGAGCCCCCTGGCTGGCTGCAGCCACAGGGAACGGGGGTTCTGAGTTGGCAGCCCCCATTCCCGAAGCATCCACGGGCAGTTCCCCGAAGGGCTGACACCGGCTGCGCCTCAGCAGCCAGACAACCTCCCTCCCTCTGGTCGGGCACTGCAAGCCACACAGCCACTTGTGTCCCCTGTGTCCCTGGAGGCCGCAGCGCGTTTTGGGTTTTGGCGCGGACGGGCCCCTCTCGGCTTCCGTAGTCCATTTGCCCCGGAGCCTGCCAGACCCCTGGCCCCAGGGGCGGGCCCTGCTGAGTCCCCGAGCGCCTCCTGGGTTCCTGCCACCACCCTTGGGCCGGGATGAGGTGCCACCTTGTGCGTAGAAGCCCTGCACACAGGCAAGAAGCCCCCCAGGCCCGCGGGCGCGCCCGACCCTGGAGCCCCTTGGCTGGCTGCAGCCACAGGGAACGGGATGTCTGAGTGGGCAGCCCCCACTGCCCAAGCCTCCGCTGCCAGTTCCCCGAAGGGCTGGTGGCGGCTGCGCCTCAGCAGCCAGCCTCCGTCCCTCCCTCCCTGCCTCCCTCTGGTCGGGCACTGCAAGCCACACAGCCACTTGTGTCCCCTGTGTCCCTGGAGGCCGAGCGCGTTTTGGGTTTTGGCGCGGACGGGCCCCTCTCGGCTTCCGTAGTCCATTTGCCCCCGGAGCCTGCCAGACCCCTGGCCCCAAGGGCGGGCCCTGCTGAGTTCCCGAGCGCCTCCTGGGTTCCTGCCACCACCCTTGGGCCGGGATGAGGTGCCACCTTGTGCGTAGAAGCCCTGCACACAGGCAAGAAGCCCCCTAGGCCCGCGGGCGCGCCCGACCCTGGAGCCCCCTGGCTGGCTGCAGCCACAGGGAACGGGGGTTCTGAGTTGGCAGCCCCCATTCCCGAAGCATCCACGGGCAGTTCCCCGAAGGGCTGACACCGGCTGCGCCTCAGCAGCCAGACAACCTCCCTCCCTCTGGTCGGGCACTGCAAGCCACACAGCCACTTGTGTCCCCTGTGTCCCTGGAGGCCGCAGCGCGTTTTGGGTTTTGGCGCGGACGGGCCCCTCTCGGCTTCCGTAGTCCATTTGCCCCCGGAGCCTGCCAGACCCCTGGCCCCAGGGGCGGGCCCTGCTGAGTCCCCGAGCGCCTCCTGGGTTCCTGCCACCAAACTTGGGCCGGGATGAGGTGCCACCTTGTGCGTAGAAGCCCTGCACACAGGCAAGAAGCCCCCCAGGCCCGCGGGCGCGCCCGACCCTGGAGCCCCCTGGCTGGCTGCAGCCACAGGGAACGGGGGTTCTGAGTTGGCAGCCCCCATTCCCGAAGCATCCACGGGCAGTTCCCCGAAGGGCTGACACCGGCTGCGCCTCAGCAGCCAGACAACCTCCCTCCCTCTGGTCGGGCACTGCAAGCCACACAGCCACTTGTGTCCCCTGTGTCCCTGGAGGCCGCAGCGCGTTTTGGGTTTTGGCGCGGACGGGCCCCTCTCGGCTTCCGTAGTCCATTTGCCCCCGGAGCCTGCCAGACCCCTGGCCCCAGGGGCGGGCCCTGCTGAGTCCCCGAGCGCCTCCTGGGTTCCTGCCACCACCCTTGGGCCGGGATGAGGTGCCACCTTGTGCGTAGAAGCCCTGCACACAGGCAAGAAGCCCCCCAGGCCCGCGGGCGCGCCCGACCCTGGAGCCCCCTGGCTGGCTGCAGCCACAGGGAACGGGGGTTCTGAGTTGGCAGCCCCCATTCCCGAAGCATCCACGGGCAGTTCCCCGAAGGGCTGACACCGGCTGCGCCTCAGCAGCCAGACAACCTCCCTCCCTCTGGTCGGGCACTGCAAGCCACACAGCCACTTGTGTCCCCTGTGTCCCTGGAGGCCGCAGCGCGTTTTGGGTTTTGGCGCGGACGGGCCCCTCTCGGCTTCCGTAGTCCATTTGCCCCCGGAGCCTGCCAGACCCCTGGCCCCAGGGGCGGGCCCTGCTGAGTCCCCGAGCGCCTCCTGGGTTCCTGCCACCACCCTTGGGCCGGGATGAGGTGCCACCTTGTGCGTAGAAGCCCTGCACACAGGCAAGAAGCCCCCCAGGCCCGCGGGCGCGCCCGACCCTGGAGCCCCCTGGCTGGCTGCAGCCACAGGGAACGGGGGTTCTGAGTTGGCAGCCCCCATTCCCGAAGCATCCACGGGCAGTTCCCCGAAGGCTGACACCGGCTGCGCCTCAGCAGCCAGACAACCTCCCTCCCTCTGGTCGGGCACTGCAAGCCACACAGCCACTTGTGTCCCCTGTGTCCCTGGAGGCCGCAGCGCGTTTTGGGTTTTGGCGCGGAAGGGCCCCTCTCGGCTTCCGTAGTCCATTTGCCCCCGGAGCCTGCCAGACCCCTGGCCCCAGGGGCGGGCCCTGCTGAGTCCCCGAGCGCCTCCTGGGTTCCTGCCACCACCCTTGGGCCGGGATGAGGTGCCACCTTGTGCGTAGAAGCCCTGCACACAGGCAAGAAGCCCCCCAGGCCCGCGGGGCGCGCCCGACCCTGGAGCCCCCTGGCTGGCTGCAGCCACAGGGAACGGGGGTTCTGAGTTGGCAGCCCCCATTCCCGAAGCATCCACGGGCAGTTCCCTGAAGGGCTGACACCGGCTGCGCCTCAGCAGCCAGACAACCTCCCTCCCTCTGGTCGGGCACTGCAAGCCACACAGCCACTCGTGTCCCCTGTGTCCCTGGAGGCCGCAGCACATTTTGGGTTTTGGCACGGACGGGCCCCTCTCGCTTCCGTAGTCCATTTGTCCCCGGAGCCTGCCAGACCGCTGGCCACAGGGGCGGGCCCTGCTGAGTCCCCGAGCGCCTCCTGGGTTCCTGCCACCACCCTTGGGCCGGGATGAGGTGCCACCTTGTGCGTAGAAGCCCTGCACACAGGCAAGAAGCCCCCCCGGCCCGCGGGCGCGCCCGACCCTGGAGCCCCCTGGCTGGCTGCAGCCACAGGGAACGGGGGTTCTGAGTTGGCAGCCCCCATTCCCGAAGCATCCACGGGCAGTTCCCCGAAGGGCTGACACCGGCTGCGCCTCAGCAGCCAGACAACCTCCTCCCTCTGGTCGGGCACTGCAAGCCACACAGCCACTTGTGTCCCTGTGTCCCTGGAGGCCGCAGCGCGTTTTGGGTTTTGGGCGCGGACGGGCCCCTCTCGGTTTCCGTAGTCCATTTGCCCCAGAGCCTGCCAGACCCCTGGCCCCAGGGCGGGCCCTGCTGAGTTCCCGAGCGCCTCCTGGGTTCCTGCCACCACCCTTGGGCCGGGATGAGGTGCCACCTTGTGCGTAGAAGCCCTGCACACAGGCAAGAAGCCCCCCAGGCCCGCGGGCGCGCCCGACCCTGGAGCCCCCTGGCTGGCTGCAGCCACAGGAACGGGGGTTCTGAGTTGGCAGCCCCCATTCCCGAAGCATCCACGGGCAGTTCCCCGAAGGGCTGACACCGGCTGCGCCTCAGCAGCCAGACAACCTCCCTCCCTCTGGTCGGCACTGCAAGCCACACAGCCACTTGTGTCCCCTGTGTCCCTGGAGGCCGCAGCGCGTTTTGGGTTTTGGCGCGGACGGGCCCCTCTCGGCTTCCGTAGTCCATTTGCCCCGGAGCCTGCCAGACCCCTGGCCCCAGGGGCGGGCCCTGCTGAGTCCCCCGAGCGCCTCCTGGGTTCCTGCCACCACCCTTGGGCCGGGATGAGGTGCCACCTTGTGCGTAGAAGCCCTGCACACAGGCAAGAAGCCCCCCAGGCCCGCGGCGCGCGCCCGACCCTGGAGCCCCTTGGCTGGCTGCAGCCACAGGGAACGGGATGTCTGAGTGGCAGCCCCCACTGCCCAAGCCTCCGCTGCCAGTTCCCCGAAGGGCTGGTGGCGGCTGCGCCTCAGCAGCCAGCCTCCGTCCCTCCCTCCCTGCCTCCCTCTGGTCGGGCACTGCAAGCCACACAGCCACTTGTGTCCCCTGTGTCCCTGGAGGCCGAGCGCGTTTTGGGTTTTGGCGCGGACGGGCCCCTCTCGGCTTCCGTAGTCCATTTGCCCCCGGAGCCTGCCAGACCCCTGGCCCCAGGGGCGGGCCCTGCTGAGTCCCCGAGCGGCCTCCTGGGTTCCTGCCACCACCCTTGGGCCGGGATGAGGTGCCACCTTGTGCGTAGAAGCCCTGCACACAGGCAAGAAGCCCCACAGGCCCGCGGGCGCGCCCGACCCTGGAGCCCCCTGGCTGGCTGCAGCCACAGGGAACGGGGGTTCTGAGTTGGCAGCCCCCATTCCCGAAGCATCCACGGGCAGTTCCCCGAAGGGCTGACACCGGCTGCGCCTCAGCAGCCAGACAACCTCCCTCCCTCTGGTCGGGCACTGCAAGCCACACAGCCACTTGTGTCCACTGTGTCCCTGGAGGCCGCAGCGCGTTTTGGGTTTTGGCGCGGACGGGCCCCTCTCGGCTTCCGTAGTCCATTTGCCCCAGAGCCTGCCAGACCCCTGGCCCCAGGGGCGGGCCCTGCTGAGTTCCCGAGCGCCTCCTGGGTTCCTGCCACCACCCTTGGGCCGGGATGAGGTGCCAACTTGTGCGTAGAAGCCCTGCACACAGGCAAGAAGCCCCCCAGGCCCGCGGGCGCGCCCGACCCTGGAGCCCCCTGGCTGGCTGCAGCCACAGGGAACAGGGGTTCTGAGTTGGCAGCCCCCATTCCCGAAGCATCCACGGGCAGTTCCCCGAAGGGCTGACACCGGCTGCGCCTCAGCAGCCAGACAACCTCCCTCCCTCTGGTCGGGCACTGCAAGCCACACAGCCACTTGTGTCCCCTGTGTCCCTGGAGGCCGCAGCGCGTTTTGGGTTTTGGCGCGGACGGGCCCCTCTCGGCTTCCGTAGTCCATTTGCCCCCGGAGCCTGCCAGACCCCTGGCCCCAGGGGCGGGCCCTGCTGAGTCCCGAGCGCCTCCTAGGTTCCTGCCACCACCTTGGGCCGGGATGAGGTGCCAACTTGTGCGTAGAAGCCCTGCACACAGGCAAGAAGCCCCCTAGGCCCGCGGGCGCGCCCGACCCTGGAGCCCCTGGCTGGCTGCAGCCACAGGGAACGGGGGTTCTGAGTTGGCAGCCCCCATTCCCGAAGCATCCACGGGCAGTTCCCCGAAGGGCTGACACCGGCTGCGCCTCAGCAGCCAGACAAGCACCTCCCTCCCTCTGGTCGGGCACTGCAAGCCCACACAGCCACTTGTGTCCCCTGTGTCCCTGGCGGCCGCAGCGCGTTTTGGGTTTTGGCGCGGACGGGCCCCTCTCGGCTTCCGTAGTCCATTTGCCCCCGGAGCCTGCCAGACCCCTGGCCCCAGGGGCGGGCCCTGCTGAGTCCCCGAGCGCCTCCTGGGTTCCTGCCACCAAACTTGGGCCGGGATGAGGTGCCACCTTGTGCGTAGAAGCCCTGCACACAGGCAAGAAGCCCCCAGGCCCGCGGGCGCGCCCGACCCTGGAGCCCCCTGGCTGGCTGCAGCCACAGGGAACGGGGGTTCCTGAGTTGGCAGCCCCCATTCCCGAAGCATCCACGGGCAGTTCCCCGAAGGGCTGACACCGGCTGCGCCTCAGCAGCCAGACAACCTCCCTCCCTCTGGTCGGGCACTGCAAGCCACACAGCCACTTGTGTCCCCTGTGTCCCTGGAGGCCGCAGCGCGTTTTGGGTTTTGGCGCGGACGGGCCCCTCTCGGCTTCCGTAGTCCATTTGCCCCGGAGCCTGCCAGACCCCTGGCCCCAGGGGCGGGCCCTGCTGAGTCCCCGAGCGCCTCCTGGGTTCCTGCCACCACCCTTGGGCCGGGATGAGGTGCCACCTTGTGCGTAGAAGCCCTGCACACAGGCAAGAAGCCCCCCAGGCCCGCGGGCGCGCCCGACCCTGGAGCCCCCTGGCTGGCTGCAGCCACAGGGAACGGGGGTTCTGAGTTGGCAGCCCCCATTCCCGAAGCATCCACGGGCAGTTCCCCGAAGGGCTGACACCGGCTGCGCCTCAGCAGCCAGACAACCTCCCTCCCTCTGGTCGGGCACTGCAAGCCACACAGCCACTTGTGTCCCCTGTGTCCCTGGAGGCCGCAGCGCGTTTTGGGTTTTGGCGCGGACGGGCCCCTCCTCGGCTTCCGTAGTCCATTTGCCCCCGGAGCCTGCCAGACCCCTGGCCCCAGGGGCGGGCCTGCTGAGTCCCCGAGCGCCTCCTGGGTTCCTGCCACCACCCTTGGGCCGGGATGAGGTGCCACCTTGTGCGTAGAAGCCCTGCACACAGGCAAGAAGCCCCCCAGGCCCGCGGGCGCGCCCGACCCTGGAGCCCCCTGGCTGGCTGCAGCCACAGGGAACGGGGGTTCTGAGTTGGCAGCCCCCATTCCCGAAGCATCCACGGGCAGTTCCCCGAAGGGCTGACACCGGCTGCGCCTCAGCAGCCAGACAACCTCCCTCCCTCTGGTCGGGCACTGCAAGCCACACAGCCACTTGTGTCCCCCTGTGTCCCTGGAGGCCGCAGCGCGTTTTGGGTTTTGGCGTGGACGGGCCCCTCTCGGCTTCCGTAGTCCATTTGCCCCCGGAGCCTGCCAGACCCCTGGCCCCAGGGGCGGGCCCTGCTGAGTCCCCGAGCGCCTCCTGGGTTCCTGTCCTGCCCACCCTTGGGCCGGGATGAGGTGCCACCTTGTGCGTAGAAGCCCTGCACACAGGCAAGAAGCCCCCAGGCCCGCGGGCGCGCCCGACCCTGGAGCCCCCTGGCTGGCTGCAGCCACAGGGAACGGGGGTTCTGAGTTGGCAGCCCCCATTCCCGAAGCATCCACGGGCAGTTCCCCGAAGGGCTGACACCGGCTGCGCCTCAGCAGCCAGACAACCTCCCTCCCTCTGGTCGGGCACTGCAAGCCACACAGCCACTTGTGTCCCCTGTGTCCCTGGAGGCCGCAGCGCGTTTTGGGTTTTGGCGCGGACGGGCCCCTCTCGGTTTCCGTAGTCCATTTGCCCCAGCCTGCCAGACCCCTGGCCCCAGGGGCGGGCCCTGCTGAGTTCCCGAGCGCCTCCTGGGTTCCTGCCACCACCCTTGGGCCGGGATGAGGTGCCACCTTGTGCGTAGAAGCCCTGCACACAGGCAAGAAGCCCCCCAGGCCCGCGGGCGCGCCCGACCCTGGAGCCCCCTGGCTGGCTGCAGCCACAGGGAACGGGGGTTCTGAGTTGGCAGCCCCCATTCCCGAAGCATCCACGGGCAGTTCCCCGAAGGGCTGACACCGGCTGCGCCTCAGCAGCCAGACAACCTCCCTCCCTCTGGTCGGGCACTGCAAGCCACACAGCCACTTGTGTCCCCTGTGTCCCTGGAGGCCGCAGCGCGTTTTGGGTTTTGGCGCGGACGGGCCCCTCTCGGCTTCCGTAGTCCATTTGCCCCGGAGCCTGCCAGACCCCTGGCCCCAGGGGCGGCCCTGCTGAGTCCCCGAGCGCCTCCTGGGTTCCTGCCACCACCCTTGGGCCGGGATGAGGTGCCACCTTGTGCGTAGAAGCCCTGCACACAGGCAAGAAGCCCCCCAGGCCCGCGGGCGCGCCCGACCCTGGAGCCCCTTGGCTGGCTGCAGCCACAGGGAACGGGATGTCTGAGTGGGCAGCCCCCACTGCCCAAGCCTCCGCTGCCAGTTCCCCGAAGGGCTGGTGGCGGCTGCGCCTCAGCAGCCAGCCTCCGTCCCTCCCTCCCTGCCTCCCTCTGGTCGGGCACTGCAAGCCACACAGCCACTTGTGTCCCTGTGTCCCTGGAGGCCGAGCGCGTTTTGGGTTTTGGCGCGGACGGGCCCCTCTCGGCTTCCGTAG